>NC_057795.1:587688924-587721554 GCF_018294505.1 Triticum aestivum
CGCCACTGCCCGAGCCCAAGCCCGCCCTCCCCGCCCTACCTCCGTCGCCGAGCACCTCCACGCCACAGTCTATCCTCTCTCTGTAAGCCCCCACCCCTCCTCTCTCTCTCCATTTTAATTAGTAGATGTTAGAGCAAAAATTAGTTAGTATAAAAAGATGTTAAGTAGTAGATGTTAGAGCAAAAATTAGTTTAGAGCAAAAAATTTAGTTTTGAGCAAAAGATGTTAAGTATATAGTGATACTAGTAGATGTTAATTAGGTTAGGGCAGTAGTGGTACTAGTAGATGTTAATTAGACGCTTTTTAGTTAGGGCAGTAGAGTTTTGCTAGGTTAATTAGGTTAGTAAGGCTGCTAGTAGTAGTGGTACTGTCGGGGGGATGAACCCCGGGCAGGCAATAGAACCCAGATCCTTTTCAAAAACGGCAGGGCCCGCATCGCCCCGCGAACCGGCACGTGCCTGGCCGGGTCGCTCAACCCGGCAAGGTCCACAACCCGGCCAAGCTCTTCGACTCGGCAAGCTACATCGACCCGACCACAGCAACTGGCGCAAGACAACACAACCCAACGCCACCAAGGCTTCCCAAACAAGCCGACCCCACCCATGGCATGCATGGCAACCCAGCCACGGGTCAGCTCCCGTCCCATCCAGGCCATACGATGGGACGAGACTTCAATCACCGATGACCAAGACTACAGTGCTTCCGCCCATGCCTATGGTCAGCCGGAGCGTGGCAACAATGCCCCTTACCTACCCGCTGACCGAGGCTGGTGTGGCAACAGTGCTCCCGCCTTCGCCGCCGACGGCAGCAAGCGGCAACCTGACAGAGAGCACTGTACACGACTCGACTCGGCATGCCCTGACGATTGACAGGACGACGAACAGTTCCCCTAGGCACGCGGGGCCCGCACCTAGGGGAACCCGGCGAACCACAAGCCCTCAAGTGGGACCCAGCCCGGTATCCCGGACACCGACAATACGGACCGACTCAGCGTATTACCATTGTAACCCTGGGTGGGTTGATCTATAAACCCCCCCAGGAACCCACGCCTACAGAGAGAGGCACATGTATGAGACACGAGAGAAACATAAGCAAACATAGGACTAGCCACCCAACAGTAGCACCAGAGAGAAGGAGCAGCCCAAGCCTTGGCCAGCCCCCTTCCTCCTCCATACAGCTCCAGGAGAAACATTGTACTATCGATCATCCAACTAAACTCGGCAGGACTAGGGGTATTATCTCTCAGGAGATCCCCGAACCTGGGTATGTCCGGCGTCCCGCGCCCGCGCATGCCAACCTTGCCTCTGGAGCCCACCAGCGCCCTCGAGCCTCCTCCTCTCTTTAGCCATCCCTTGACATCTGTCGTGCGCCCACCACGACAGTTGGCGCCCACCATGGGGCAGCTCGAGGAGCTGGCCGGGAGCATGCTTCAGACGGGGCCCTTCTCCTACTCCGACGAGTCCGTCGCTCTGGCGGACGACGTCATCGGCGCGCTCGCCGCCTTCTTCACTGTGCTGTGCATCTCCGATGCATTCGTGGTTGACGAGTACCCCAGCGAGGTGCTCAGCTACTCCGACTCTCCGCTCTCCCTCGGCGGCGGATTCACCGCCGGGGTGATGGACGCCCATGTGGAGGTTTTCGTCACCGGCGATGGTGCCTCTTCCTCGTCGAGCAAGGCGAGGAGGGTCGCAGAAGCCGGGGCCGCTGCGGCACGAACCGAGCCATCCGACCCGCTGCACGCCGCGATGCAGAGCCTCCGTATCCCCATCGGCACCGATGTCGACGCCACCAACGTCGCTGAAGCCCGAACCTAGCTCGAGGATAGACGCCAGCAGATGCTGGACCTGTCCAAGATGCTGGCCGCCACCAAGCGTCGCCTGGAGGCCGCTCAGATGGAGCATGACGCCGCCCACGGATTCATGCCCGCCGCGGCCGAGCCAAGCCTGGTTGCCGATGCTCGCACCCGGGAAGGAGCAATCGGCCGGGCTGTAGGACCTTGAAGTATGTCTAGAGGGGGGTGATTAGACTACTTGACCAATAAAAACTTAACCTTTTCCCAATTTTAGAGTTTGGCAGATTTTAGCTATTTTAGGACAAGTCAAGCAATCATCACACAATCCAAGCAAGCATGCAAAGAGTGTATAGGCAGCGGAATTAAAGCATGCAACTTGCAAGAAAGTAAAGGGAAGGGTTTGGAGGATTCAAACGCAATTGGAGACACGGATGTTTTTGGCATGGTTCTGATAGGTGGTGCTATCGTACATCCACGTTGATGGAGACTTCAACCCACGAAGGGTAACGGCTGCGCGAGTCCACGGAGGTCTCCACCCACGAAGGGTCCACGAAGTAGCAACCTTGTCTATCCCACCATGGCCGTCGCCCACGAAGGACTTGCCTCACTAGCGGTAGATCTTCACGAAGTAGGTGATCTCCTTGCCCTTACAAACTCCTTGGTTCAACTCCACAATCTTGTCGGAGGCTCCCAAGTGACACCAGGCCAATCTAGGAGACACCACTCTCCAAGAAGTAACAAATGGTGCGTTGATGATGAACTCCTTGCTCTTGTGCTTCAAATGATAGTCTCCCCAACACTCAACTCTCTCTCATAGGATTTGGATCTGATGGAAAGATGATTTGAGTGGAAAGCAACTTGGGAAAGGCTAGAGATCAAGATTCATATGGTAGGAATGGAATATCTTGGCCTCAACACATGAGTAGGTGGTTCTCTCTCAGAAATGGTAAGTTGGAAGTGTAGGTTTAGTCTGATGGCTCTCTCCACGAATGAAGAGGAGGTGGAGGGGTATATATAGCCTCCACACAAAATCTAACCATTACACACAATTTACCAAACTCGGTGGGACCGAATAGTTAAACTCGGTCGAACCGATTTAGTAAACCTAGTGACCATTAGTGATTTTCGGTGGGACTGACATGCATCTCGGTGAGACCGATTCGGTTAGGGTTAGGGCATAACGTAATCTCGGTGAGACCGATTAAACAAACTCGGTGGGACCGATTTTGGTAATTAGCTAACCAGAGAGTTGGTCAGGTAAACTTGGTGGGACCGATTTGCTCTTTTCGGTGAGACCAAAATTTTACAAAAAAGGAAACAGAGAGTTTACATTGCAATCTCGGTGGGACCGATCGCTCACTTCGGTTAGACCGAAACATTACGAAGGGAAACAGAGAGATTGCAACCCCATCTCGGTGCGACCGAGATCCCTATGGGTAAGACTGATTTGCTTAGGGTTTGTGGCAGTGGCTATGACTTTTGGAATCGGTGGCGCCGGATAGAAAGAATCGGTGTGACCGATTTTGGCTTTGGGTTTAGGTCATTTGTGGATGTGGGAAAGTAGTTGATGGTTTTGGAGCATATCACTAAGCACATGAAGCAAGAGGCTCATTAAGAAACACCTCATCCCTTCTTGATAGTATTGGCTTTTCCTATAGACTCAATGTGATCTTGGATCACTAAAATGTAAAATGAAGAGTCTTGAGCTTGAGCCAATCCTTTGTCCTTAGTATTTTGAGGGATCCTCTTTCATCATCCATGCCATGCCATTCATTGAGCTTTCCTGAAATATATGTCTTGGAATAGCATTAGCTCAATGAGCTATATGTTGTTATGAATTACCAAAACCACCTAGGGATAGTTGCACTTTCAGTCTCCCCCTTTTTGGTAATTGATGACAACATATAGATCAAAGCTTCGACAAATGATAATAAAATTTAAATAACATCGTCGCTTTGAGAAATATGTGATAAGCAAGAGCTTCCCCTAAATTTGTGCATAGTTTTAGATTTGCTTTGGACTGCAAATGCACAAGGAATTAGGCTCATGGGTTACTCTTCCATGTCACATACATCTTGGTGGAGCGCTCAAAATAATAAACAATGAATACATGCACTCATCACCAAGCATAGTGAGTGATCACATAAGATAGATAGGATAATATCATCAAACATGCATAAGTGTAGCTTATGATCAAACACATGATCATCAATGTCTCACAAGCATAGTATCTCAACCAAAAGCAAACAAAGATTGAAAAACCACCAAATAAAGCAAGAGAGACTAAAAGCAACACACACTCTCTCTCTCGAAGCCTATGATCTATACATTTTCTCCCCCTTTGGCAACAAGTTACCAAAAAGTTCATAGAAAATGCATAGTGCTAGATCGACTCTCAGGCTTGATCTTCTGGTGGTGGTGTCCTAATAACTCCTTGGACGAAGGCTTCAGTTGATGTAGAGGGTGCTGGAGTTGATGCTGAAGCTGGTTGCAGTGGAGCTGAAGGGGCAGTAGCTGGTGCTGAAGATGTTGCTCTAGTGTCTGTCACTGGCACTGCAACTGACCTCTAGGCTCTGGTCACTCTGGCAAACACATTGGTGGTAGTCTTGCCCTTCCTCTCCTGCATGTCATCCTGCAGCTGCTCCACAACTGACTGAATCTCAGTTACCTTGACATCTAGATCATAGAATTTTTGTTCCATGATTCTTTCCAGGCTCTCCTGGTTTTGAGTTAGGGTGGCCAACCCCTTCTTAATCCTCAGAGATGATGCTATCAAGTAACCAAGCTGCTCCTGTTTGGTTTTCAAGAAATATTCAGATGCCTCCTCTTGAGTTGGCATCTTGGAATCCTTCTCCTTCCTTGCCTTCTCCTTCTTCTCCTAAGCTTGAACTGATGATGGATCATCCTCATTCATGACAACCTCATTTTCCTCAAAGTCTGGATAGAGTGGAAAATGTTCCCTATCCAATAGATATTTTCCTGTGCCCATCTTTGAGTTTATCAATTCTTGAATCTGAGGTGCATATCCACAGCTCCTCTTCTGATCTGCTGCAGTCCTCTTGATTGTTTCAATGATCAGGCTCATGACTTCGAATTTTTGTGGCACATCAAACACATGCAACATGTTGATGGCATGCCCTCTGATCATGTTGTGGTCACCAGACTTGGGCAACAATGTGTGCCTCAGAATCCAATTTATGGTAGGCAGCCCTGATAGCAGAAAGTGAACTGATCCAAAAGTGAAAGTCTCTAGGGCTTTGTCTGGGATCTCCTTGTACATGTGAGCCATTGAATTGTGACCCATCTTCTTCTTTGCATAAATGTCCAGATCATCATCATTCTCCTTTGGGGCATTTATCAGACTTGCCCATTCTTCTACAGTGGACTGGTACCTTGTACCTTCAGACATCCAAACAATTCTTCCATCTGGGTAAAAATGTGCTGTGGAGTAGAATTGCATGATAAGTTCATCATTCCAGTTGGTGAACTTCTGTCCAACAAAATCTGCAACTCCACAAGCAACAAAGCTGTCTTGCACTCCAGGATAGTGCTGTTCATTCTCCTTGATGAATTTCCAGTCAACCCACCTCATGTCACAGACTATGGGCTTCTTGTCCAACAGAATTGTTTCATAGAAGTCCTGCTATTCCTTTGTATGGAACCTGTAATCAACAACAGTTCTTCTCCTTGTGGCATATGGATCTGCCATCCTCCACAGTCTCAGCCCTGAATCCTTCCTGATTCTCATGTCCTCAGCCACAGGATGGGCATCATTGTGGTCTGGTATCTTTGGCTTGAGCTTTCTTAGAACTTTCCTCCTTCATCTTCCTCCTCAGCAACCTCAGGCACTAGGGCCTTGTTCTTCTCAGCAGCTGGAATACTCCTAGTATTCCTCTTTGGTGCAGACTTGGCCTTGGGGGCAGCTTTGGGTGCTTCCTTGGGCTTGGATGTTGCAGCCCCAGATCTGATTGCATCACCCATAAGCTTTGGTGCCTTTGGTGCTGGTGCAACAAGCTCTTCCTCTTCCATCATGGAAGGTTTCCCTACAACTCTGGCCATGGTCTTCTTGACCCTTTCCTTCCTCTTCTTGCTTTCATCAGCTGGGTCTTTGGGATCAGGATTTTCAGGCAGTTGAGTTGATGCTCTAGCCTTCGGCATAGGTTGCCTTCTTGCAGGACTTTTGATCTTCATGCCTGGCTTTATATCTTTTGCTTAGCCATATTCCTTCTTGAGCACCACTTTCTTGGAAGTAGCCTCATCTTCCTCAGCTTTGTAGTCTTCATCCTCTGAATCTGAAGTTCTTTTCCTCCTTTGCCTAGTTGCAGCCTTAGGTAAATTGCTAGGAGTACTTTTGCTCCCTTCATCTGAAGTACTGGAGGGACTAGTGCCCTCACTCAAGTGAATCTGCTCTTCTGGCCTGTTCTGGCTGTCACTTTGATCATACATACTGCACAAGCTGACTGCTGACCCTGTGAAGAGTTATAGATGAGATAGAAAATATGAGCATCACAAAATGCAGAGGTTTTTGCAAAATAATGACTCAAAAGTTCAGTCTTAGTTTTCCACAAAAAGCATTTCGGATCCACCGATTTTCAAACTCGGTGATACCGAAGCAGTTTTGGAACCTAAACTGATGATCTCGGTTGGACCGAGTTTCAGTTCGGTGGTACTGAGACTGCTAGGGTTTCACTGAATCCTAAAATCGGTTGCACCGATTAGTAATTCTCGGTCAGACCGAGAGTCACTAGTGCAATGGCATAAGCCAAATCGGTGAGACCGAGTTTTTCAACTCGGCGGGTCCGAGATGGTTTCGGCGGAAACCTAAACCTAAAAATTTGAATCACATCTAATCTATGAACTACTTTGGCTGGATAGAAGAGTTTCAATCGTGGCAAGAATCAATATGAAAACAATGTGCTAGGAATCAGATGTGGATAGCACAAAGATCAAGTCCATACCCTAACTTGGCGGTGGACTTGCTACGGCTGCAACGACGGGGACGAAATCTGTTAACAGCGGCAGAGACCAGCGACAGGAGGCTGCTGGCGACGAGGAGACGATCCGGAGACCACGATGGCAGAGCGAGCTGTTGCGCGGGTGAAGGGTTTCGGAGAAATTTCCAAAATTTTGCCCGTGTCTATATATAGCCCGACCCTGTCGGTGTGACCGAGTGGAACAACTCGGTGGCACCGAGATGCATAACTGTGTTCAGTTACAGCAAATCAGTGAGACCAAAAAGTTCAAATCGGTTGCACCGAGATTGAAAACTCAGATCAACTTGATGATATCGGTAGGACCAAAATGGAAGAATTGGTCAGACCGAGAATCACAAAGAGGTTTTGGAAGTTTAAGTCTATGACGAATCGGGGACTCCGAGTGCTCCTCACACAGAGTGGTTCGAATCTGACTTGATCAAATTTTGTGATGTAGCATGAATAGAGTTTGAGACGAGAAAAACATAGATAGCTAAAGAAGGTTCTTAGGCATTCTTGTCCATCCACTTGGTCAAAAGAAGAAAGAACCAAACAATCAAAACAACAAGTGGATGTCCTTGAATGAGTAAAATATGCACCAACATGCTCACACAATAAAATGGCAAATGAAATATGTGGCAAAGCATGCACAACCAATTCTAGCATCTATCAAACAATTGGCGATGACTAGGTCATCTATATATGAGTATATTGACTTAGGAGTCAAATGAGAACATTTGATCATAGGTCATACTCATCGTTTAAGCTCAAGTGGGGCTACCACTTTTACATAATGCATTAATGTGTTCACACCATTAGAGTTGCTTTGACTCAATTCCTAGAGTTAAGCTCCCCCTAGATGTGAGATCCCCCCTTAGAGGGATGAACTAACCTTGGGTTTTGTCGATGATGACTTCATGTAGGTGTTGAAGATGTAGATGCTCAATGTTGATGTAGATCATTTGGAGCAATCCTTTGGAGTGAGTTGCACTTTCAACTTGCCTACATGGGTTAGTCCCACAAGGAACAAACAAGAATATCCATAGACATAGAGTGATGCACACACAAGATGATGTCCATGAAAACATTAGGTTACCTTGTCCCTTGCCTTACCAACATGAGGGTTTGTGACTCCTTGAACTAGTGCAAGATGTGAAAGTTGATTGCACTTGTTCTTGCCAAAATGATATGAGTGAAGAATGTTGGCGGAGTCACCCTCAAGAACTCTCTAGTTCTTCTTCTTCAGGATCCACATCATCTTGATGGGAATCCTTGGAGTTGTAGTTGTACTTGATGAAGTAGAACTTGACGTAGTCTTGGGAACCCACTTGATGGAGACCTTAGGTTCTTCTTCAAATGCATCAATCTCTTCTTGAAGCTTGTCCTTGCCTTTGTTCTTGTGGTCTTGTGGTGGAAGATCATCTTGAGCTTGTGTCCCCTTGAAGGAAGTAGGATCATACTTCTCTTGTTGAGGGACAAACTTCGTCTTGGGGTATTGATCTTCTTCCCATTCAACTCCATTGGCATTGAACATTTGTTCAAAACCAACACCTTGATTCTTCCGGTGTCTTCCTTGCTTGTGTACAATTTCCTCGAATTGCTTACTCCCGGCAAGGCTCTTGTAAACACCTTTCTCTATAATTCCCTTCAAGAAACTATTTTCTTGCTCAAGTATAACTTGGCTAAGAGAATCATTAGTGGAATCAAGAGAATTACTAGAAGCAACAACATTGGATTTAACATTATTATTGTTACTACTAGAGGAAGTATCTTTCTTGTACTTGTTACTAGACTTGACTTGAGGCATGTAAGTAGATAAGAGTAAACGCTTGGCAATGTAAGAAGAACTTTTCTTGCGGAGATCATCATTGATTGCCTTTAAGAACTAATGTTCTTGCTCAAGATTGAGCTTTTCAAAGTGTAACTTCTCATGAGCCCTTAAAAGTTCTCGATGATCTTTGAAGATAGTTTCATGAGCCAACTTAAGAGTGTTTAGTTCTTTAGTTAGAAGCTCAATTTTCTCCTTATCATTGTCATTCGTTTGATTAGCATGATTAATTGACGTTTCATCATAGTATTCATCACTAGAGTTGTCAACAAGTAAATCATCATCCACAAGCAAGTCATCTTCATCACTATTAAAATCAACATACTCGGGATGTGTTACCTTTGGACCTTTGGCCATGAAGCATCTTCCAATTCCTTCATTTGGTGAATCAAATATGTCGTAGGAGTTGGTTGACACAAGTGCTAGACCGGCAACACCTTCATCTTGAGTATGTTCGGAGTTGGAGTGATAGCTTCTCTTGGAGTGATTGTCGAAGTCGGAGCCGGATACCCATTCACCAACATGAGCTTGATGTCTTCGTTTTGTGTAGCTCCTTGATGGCTTGTCCTTCCTTTCCGAATCCTTGCTTCTCCGTGAGGGTCTTCGTTCATAACGATCATCTCTACTCCTCCTCTCTCTTGGTGGTGATTCTTCTCTTTTGCTTCTTCTTTTTGGAGAATCTTCTCTTCTTTTGTAGGGTGCCATACACTCATTGGAGTAGTGTCCGGGTCTCCCACAATTGTAGCAATTGCGCTCTCGACTAGAATATCTCTTGTCATGATAAGACCTTGACTTGGAGCTTCTTTCTATGCTTCTACTCTTGTAGAATTTGTTGAAGTTCTTCACCATTAAGCTCAATTCTTCATTGAAGGTTTGTTTCTCACTTGATGATGCGGGAGCTTCACTTGAGGCTTTGTAAGCACCACTTGACTTGTTGTGAAGTTCCTCCTTATCCTTGAGTGACATCTCATGAGCAACAATCCTTCCAATGACTTCCATTGGCTTGAGATTTTTGTAGTTTGGCATCATTTGGATCAATGTGCACACGGTATCATACTTTCCATCCAATGCTCTTAGGATTTTCTTGATGATGAATTTGTCGGTCATCTCTTCACTCCCTAAGCCGGCAATCTCATTTGTGATAAGAGCAAGCCTAGAGTACATTTTAGCGACACCTTCACCATCCTTCATTTTGAACTTGTCAAGCTGACTTTGGAGCACATCCAACTTGGATTCCTTAACGGATTAGGTACCTTCGTGCATATCAATCAAAGTATCCCAAATTTCCTTTGCATTCTCAAGAGGCTGATTTTGTTGAACTCTTCGGGGCACAACCCGTTAAAGATTATATCACAAGCTTGAGCGTTGTATTGCAGCATCTTCAATTCTTCCGCATTCGCTTCACGGTTCGGTTCTCTCCCATCAAAGAATTCACCTTGCAAGCCAATACAAATAATTGCCCAAACGGCGGGGTTATGTCCAAGAATATGCATTTTCATCTTGTGCTTCCAACTAGCAAAATTAGTACCATCAAAGTAAGGACCTCTACGGTGATAATTTCCCTCGCTAGACGCCATACTCTCCTAGGTTGTGAAACCAAGGCTATGACCACCAAAAGCTATGGAAATCAAAGCAAATGGAGACCAAAGCTCTGATACCACTTGTAGGACCTTGAAGTATGTCTAGAGGGGGGGGGGTGATTAGACTACTTGACCAATAAAAACTTAACCTTTTCCCAATTTTAGAGTTTGGCAGATTTTAGCTATTTTAGGACAAGTCAAGCAATCATCACACAATCCAAGCAAGCATGCAAAGAGTGTATAGGCAGCGGAATTAAAGCATGCAACTTGCAAGAAAGTAAAGGGAAGGGTTTGGAGGATTCAAACGCAATTGGAGACACAGATGTTTTTGGCGTGGTTCCGATAAGTGGTGCTATCGTACATCCATGTTGATGGAGACTTCAACCCACGAAGGGTAACGGCTGCGCGAGTCCATGGAGGGCTCCACCCACGAAGGGTCCACGAAGTAGCAACCTTGTCTATCCCACCATGGCCGTCGCCCACGAAGGACTTGCCTCACTAGCGGTAGATCTTCACGAAGTAGGCGATCTCCTTGCCCTTACAAACTCCTTGGTTCAACTCCACAATCTTGTCGGAGGCTCCCAAGTGACACCTAGCCAATCTAGGAGACACCACTCTCCAAGAAGTAACAAATGGTGCGTTGATGATGAACTCCTTGCTCTTGTGCTTCAAATGATAGTCTCCCCAACATTCAACTCTCTCTCATAGGATTTGGATCTGATGGAAAGATGATTTGAGTGGAAAGCAACTTGGGGAGGGCTAGAGATCAAGATTCATATGGTAGGAATGGAATATCTTGGCCTCAACACATGAGTAGGTGGTTCTCTCTCGGAAATGGTAAGTTGGAAGTGTAGGTTTAGTCTGATGGCTCTCTCCACGAATGAAGAGGAGGTGGAGGGGTATATATAGCCTCCACACAAAATCTAACCGTTACACACAATTTACCAAACTCGGTGGGACCGAATAGTTAAACTCGGTCGGACCGATTTAGTAAACCTAGTGACCGTTAGTGATTTTCGATGGGACTGACATGCATCTCGGTGAGACCGATTCGGTTAGGGTTAGGGCATAATGTAATCTCGGTGAGACCGATTACACAAACTCGGTGGGACCGATTTTGGTAATTAGCTAACCAGAGAGTTGGTCAGGTAAACTCGGTGGGACCGATTTGCTCTTTTCGGTGAGACCGAAATGTTACAAAAAAGGAAACAGAGAGTTTACATTGCAATCTCGGTGGGACCGATCGCTCACTTCGGTTAGACCGAAACGTTACGAAGGGAAACAGAGAGATTGCAACCCCATCTCGGTGAGACCGAGATCCCTATCGGTAAGACCGATTTGCTTAGGGTTTGTGGCAGTGGCTATGACTTTTGGAATCGGTGGCGTCGGATAGAAAGAATCGGTGTGACCGATTTTGGCTTTGGGTTTAGGTCATTTGTGGATGTGGGAAAGTAGTTGAGGGTTTTGGAGCATATCACTAAGCACATGAAGCAAGAGGCTCATTAAGCAACATCTCATCCCTTCTTGATAGTATTGGCTTTTCCTATAGACTCAATGTGATCTTGGATCACTAAAATGTAAAATGAAGAGTCTTGAGCTTTAGTCAATCCTTTGTCCTTAGTATTTTGAGGGATCCACTTTCATCATCCTTTCCATGCCATTCATTGAGCTTTCCTGAAATATATGTCTTGGAATAGCATTAGCTCAATGAGCTATATGTTGTTATGAATTACCAAAACCACCTAGGGATAGTTACACTTTCACGGGCCTTCGGCGCCGTCCGGACCGTATACGAGACCCTAGTGAAGAACATGCGCGCCGCGGAGGCAGCCGCGGTCGACCTCGACCAACTCACGGGTGAGGAGCTCAAAGAGCGCATCGGGCGGATGCGCAAGCTCCTCCACGCCGGCAACAGCCTGCAGGATCGCCTCAACCAGCTCGCCAAGCCGGCGGGATCCAGCTCCGCCCGCCATGGCGGACCCGACGGATTCCTGCACACAGCTTCCTCACCACCCGGCGAGGCTCACTCCGGCCAAACCGGACTCGGCACAACCCGGCCACCACGGCCGCCAACATCCCGGGCAAAGAGCCCGCCCCGAAGACCTAGCGCGGACCCGACCAACATGGCCGGCGTCCGGCTCCAACCGACCCGGCCCCTCGGGGCCTGGCTGCCAGTTGACTCGGTCCGTGCGCTATCAACAATGCCGACGTGCGCCACCGCCTCAATCAGCTCGCTCGCTCCCTGGAGGTGGATGAGAGCGGCACTATCGGGCCGGCGTGCTTCAGCCCACGCATCCGGGAGGAGCCCTTTCCCAAAGGGTTCGTGCTCCCCCGCGACACCCCCAAGAACAATGGGACGGTGAAGCCGGAAGACTGGCTCACCGACTACACCATGGCCATTGGCATCACCGGTGCCAATCGTCGTCTCGCCGTGCGCTACTCACCGCTCATGCTCTAGGGGTCGGCCCGCACATGGTTGAACAGCCTGCCGATGGGCAGCATCAACGCGTGGGTCGACTTCGAGGAGGCCTTTGTCCGCAACTTCACGGGGACCTACAAGCGACCCGGTCGCCCCAGCCAGCTCGCCATGTGCGTGTAGGGGCCGACGGAGAACGGCCGCGAGTACCTCGCACGCTGGACCGAGCTCCGGAACAGCAGCGAGGGCGTCCATGAAATCCAGGCGATCCAGTACTTCGTCAGCGGGTGCCGAGACGGCACCCTCCTCAAGCACAAGCTCCTATGCTCCGAGCCGGCCACCATGTCCGCGCTCATGGTGACGGCGGACAAGTACGCTAACGCCGACTCCGCCATGAAGATCCAGGCGGTGCTAGATGAAGCCAGCAAGGCGAAGCCGGTTCCCTCTCAGAAGCTGGCTGGCGAAAGTAGCCGGCAGCAACATCACCAGAACAACAAGCGCAAGGCCGACCAGCCGGGGCAGCGTCACGACAACTGGCTCGTCGCGGCCGCCGAGCCCGCAGCAGACCCGGTGGCGAAGCGCGGGCAAATCGGCAAGATGGCATGGCAACCCGCCATGAGTTTTTAAGAGATGCTCGACACCCCCTGCAAGCATCACAGTGGCGCAAGACCCTCGACATACACGCTTCGACAGTGCGCCATCACCAAGCGCATCATGAGGGGAGACGTCCTGCCTCCTCCGGCTCCAGCTCCAGGCGCGGGGCAGCTGCCTCCGCCTCCACCGCCGCCTCCCGCCGGCGGCATGATGCGGAACGATGCCTACCCGGACCAGAACGCGGCCTACGTCGTCTTCACCAGCCTCGGCGATGACAAGCGTAGCAAGCGCCTCCTTCGGCAGGAGGTGAACACCGTCGTCCCAGCCAAGCCGGAGTTCATGCATTGGTCGGATCGCCCGATCACCTGGACCCGGGAGGATCACCCGGCAGTCATGCCAATCCCGGGTGGTTATGCCCTCGTCCTCAACCCCACCATCATCACGCGGCGTACATGCAAGTTCTCCCGAGTCCTCATCAATGGCGGCAACAACATCAACATCCTCTACCGCGACACGATGACCAAGCTCGGCCTCAAGGCCGAGGACCTGGAGCCGACCCGGACTATCTTCCACGGCATCGTACCCGGTCTCTCCTGCTCGCCCATTGGCCAGGTTCGGCTCCATGTCCTGTTCGGAGACAGCAGCCACTTCCGACGCGAACCGGTCTGGTTTGAGGTGGTGGACCTGTCCAGCGCGTATCACGCATTGCTGGGCCGGCCCGCGCTCGCCAAGTTCATGGCGGTTCCCCACTACGCATATATGAAGATGAAGATGTCGGGTCCCAAGGGTATCATCACCATCACCGGCGATTACCGCAAGTCCATGGAGTGCGCCCGAGACGTTGCCAAGTTGGCCAAGTAGCTGGTCATTGCCGAGGAGCGGCGCCAGCTTGACCGGATCGTCGCCCTGGTCGGCGAAGCCTTCGCTGCGTCGATCCCGACCCTGGACCCGGCTGACAAGGCCGCCTTCAAGCCCTCCAAGGAGACCAAGAGAGTGAAGCTCAACCCGGAAGACCCCAGCTGCAGCAAGTACGTTGTTGTAGGCACCCGCCTCGACAACAAATAGGAAGGAGAGCTCGTCGACTTCCTCCGTGAGAATCGAGATATCTTCGCATGGAACCCCAAGGACATGCCGGGTATCCCGAGGAAGTACGCCAAGCACAAACTTCACGTCCGCAAGGACGCCAAGCTTGTCCGTCAACCCCTCCGACGATTTTCTGAAGAGAAGAGAAGAACCATTGGTGAAGAAGTTGCCAAGCTTTTGGCGGCCGGCTTCATAATGGAAGTGTTTCACCCCGAGTGGCTGGCCAATCCAGTCCTCGTCCTGAAGAAGAACAAGACCTGGCGCATGTGTATCGACTACACCAGCCTCAACAAGGCATGTCCCAAGGATCCGTTCACCCTCTCGCGGATCGACCAAGTCATCGACTCGACCGCCGGGTGCGAGCTCCTGTCCTTCCTGGACGCTTACTCTGGCTATCACCAGATCAAGCTAGACCTGGCCGATGCCCTGAAGACGTCCTTCATCACGCCCTTTGGGGCGTATTGCTACATCACCATGTCGTTCAGCTTGAAGAACGCCGGCGCCACCTTCCAATGCTGCATGCAGAAATGCCGGCTGCCGCAACTCGGCCGCAATATCCACGTGTACGTGGACGATATCGTGGTGAAGACCAAGCAGCACCTCACACTCCTCGACGATTTGAAGGAAACATTCGGCAACCTCCGCGAATACAAGGTCAAGCTTAACCAGGAAAAGTGCGTCTTCGGCGTCCCGGCCGGAAAGCTACTTAGCTTCCTCGTCTCGGAACGCGGCATCGAGGCGAACCCAGAGAAGATCAAGGCCATTGAGCGCATGCGCAGGCCGGCTCGGCTGCGCGATGTTCAGAAGTTCACAGGGTGCTTGGCCTCGGTCAGCCGATTTCTGAGCCGACTGGGCGAGAGGGCGCTACCTTTGTACCAGCTGATGAAGAATACAAGCCCGTTCAAATGGAACAACAAGGTAGACGAGGCCTTCCAAGACCTCAAGCGAAAGCTCTCCATCGCACCAGTCCTGGCCGCGCCAACTGACAAGGAGCCGCTGTTGCTCTACATGGCCGCGACCTCTCGAGTGGTCAGCACGATGCTGGTGGTCGAGCGACCAGAGAAGGGCAAGATCCAGGCCGTCCAGCGTCCTGTCTACTACCTGAGCAAGGTGCTCTCCACCTCCAAGCAGAACTACCCGCACTATCAGAAGATGTGCTACAGTGTGTACCTCACCGCTAAGAAGCTGAAGCAGTACTTTCAAGAGCACGTCGTCATCGTCATTAGCACGATGCCTATCGAAGAAATCATCGGGTGCCGGGACGCCTCTGGCCGGGTCGCCAAGTGGGTGATCCAGCTAGCCGGCCACACCATCCTCTACGAGCCCCGCACTACGATCAAGTCTCAAGCCCTGGTCGACTTCCTCGTTGACTCGACTGAGACCCAGTACTTGCCGCCGCCTCCCGACTCGAAGCATTGGCGCAAGCACTTCGACGGGTCCAAGATGCGACTCGGCTTGGGGGTGGCATCGTACTATCATCTCCGAAGGGTGACCGGCTCCGCTACGCGCTCCAGATCCACTTCGCCGCCTCCAACAATGTCGCCGAATATGAAGCCCTTGTGCATGGCCTCCAGCTTGCCAAGGAAGTCGACATCCGGCGCATCCTGTCCACGGCGACTCGGACCTGGTGGTGCAGCAATGCTCCGGCGAATGGGATGCCCGCGACTCCAACATGGCAAGCTACCGCTTCCTCGTCAAGAAGCTGTCTGGATCCTTCGAGGGCTGCGAGTTCCTCCATGTCCCGCGCGCGGAGAACGAAGCAGCTGACACGCTCGCCAAGATCGCCTTGTCACGCCAAGCCACCCCGTCCGGTGTCTCCCTCGAGCACCTGCGCAAGCCGTCCGTCAAGCCATCGCCGGACTCCGAGTACATCCACGTCCCAGACGACCCGACCACTCCGCAAGCTGGACCTGGGGATGCTGAACCCGGCCCGGGGGCTGCTCAGCTCAACCGACCACCATCACCCCAGACCCGACCATCGCCGTCCCCTACCCGGGGGCCGCTCAACCCAGCCGAGGGGCCGCCGACTCGGAACCCACCCAGGTGGCCGTCTTCACCATGGTAGCGGCCCCATCTTGGGCCCTGCCGATATCAGAATTTCTGGAGAACAGGGTTCTCCCCATGGACGAAATCGAGGCTCGGCAAGTGCAGCGCTGGGCGTCCGCCTATAACATCATCAACAATGAGCTCGTCAAGTGCAGCTCCACCGGCATGTTCCAGCGCTGCGTCGAGCAGGATCGGGGCATCACATCCTCCTCGACATTCACAAGGGCGAGTGCGGGCACCACGCCGCATCGCGATCCCTGGTGGCCAAGGCGTTCTGCCACGGTTTCTACTGGCCCACGGCCCTCGAAGACGCCGAGTCACTCGTTCTCAAGTGCGAAGGGTGCCAGTGCTTCAGCAAACGCAGCCACCAGCCGGCGTCAGCACT
Source organism: Triticum aestivum (assembly GCF_018294505.1). NCBI lineage: Eukaryota > Viridiplantae > Streptophyta > Magnoliopsida > Poales > Poaceae > Triticum > Triticum aestivum. The sequence goes on from NC_057795.1 coordinate 587,705,622, forward strand.
CCGCACTATACCGATCGCCTGGCCCTTCGTGGTCTGGGGACTCGACATGGTTGGACCCTTCAAAACCGCTCGAGGCGGCATGACGCACTTGCTGGTGCCAGTGGACAAATTCACCAAGTGGATAGAGGCAAGACCAATCAAGAAACTGAACGGGCCAACAGCCGTCTGGTTCATCAAGGACACAGCGGTGCGCTACGGCATGCCGAACAACATCGTCACCGACAACAGCACCAACTTCGCCAAGGGCGCGCTCAAGCAATACTGCTCCGTCTCCGGCATCCGCCTCGACCTGGCCTCTGTGGCACATCCGCATTCCAACGGGCCAGTCGAGCGGGCCAACGGACTCATCCTGTCCGGCATCAACCCGCGACTCGTCGAGCCACTCATCCGCTCACCTGGCAGCTGGCTTGACGAGTTGCTGGCAGTTCTCTGGAGTCTACGCACCATGCCGAACCGGTCGACCGGGTTCTCCCCGTTCTTCCTTGTTTATGGAGCCGAAGCCGTCATCCCGACCAACATCGAGTTTGACTCGCCGCGTGTCGTGATGTACACCGAAGCCGAAGCCGAAGAGGCACGCGAAGACGGTGTCGACCTGCTCGAGGAAGCGTGCCTTCTGGCACTCAGCCGTTCGGACATCTACCAGCAAGGCCTGAGGCACTACCACAACAAGAAGATCAAGCCCCTCGCATTCCGCGAGGGCGACCTCGTCCTCCGACTCGTCCAAGTATAGGCAGGCCAGCACAAGCTGTCCTCTCCATGGGAGGGCCCATTCATCGTGAGCAGGGCCTTGCGCAATCGCAACGCCTACTACCTAATGGACGCACGCAAGTCAAAGAAGCGCAAGAAGGACACCGCCGGCGAAGAAACGACCCGGCCGTGGAACGCGGAACTCCTCCGCCCGTTTTACAGTTAGCCGCACGAGTGTATGTATCATAACCTTTTGTAAACGCATGAAACTATGGGGTCCCCGAACGAGACTCGGGGGCTGCCTTTTGTCGACCAATTTATTGCGTCCCTATTTTCCTGCATCACTTTACCATTGAACCCGGCCACCGGCTCGACTCGCTCGACCCGGGGGCTCGGGGGCAGGCCGACTCGGTCGCCACCCCGCCGCCTTACTTGGTGATTCCTGATAAAGTTGGGATGCCACGGTCCCCCACTTCGCCCTAAAACCGCAGATCCAGCTTTGGCTGTCGGCGGGCAAGCACAATGGGCCAAAGCTCCTCTACGATTCATACACTGAGTCAAAGGCCGCTCGGTTGATCAACTCGGCCCGTCACTCATCAAATAAGTAGCCACATGACCGGCTGCTCACCAGATGGCTAAGCCGGATTGCCACCAGCCGACCCAGTGGGTGTTTCGCTCGCGCTCAACGCTTCTAAGGACCCAAGTCCTGCACACCCCTCTCGAAGAATCGATCTCCTTGTCACGGACCGGAGCCTCGGCCATCTGACTCATGCAGGGGGGGGAGGAGGTTTGAGAGAGGAAAAGCGTATGAAATCGGTCCAAAAAAGCGAAATGCAAAGAGCAAAAAAGCACTCACGACATTTACACACAAATATTTAAGCAAAGGCCCACGGACCGAGTTCATTACACCCTAAAACCCCTAGTGGGTGGGTGGACCTGCTACTTAACAGTTTTTACACAAAGTGTCTCAGGCATCTCCAGCGCTGCGTCGCGATATCGACGACTCTCCCCTGGCAGCCTCCGGGTCCGGCGAGGCACCAGTGTCCTCTTCAGCATCCGTGTCACCGTAGACGCCCGTCTCCTCCGAGCTCCACTCCAGATCCTGAAGAAGCAAGCCGTAGTCGTCGCCATCCACGGCCCTGCCGTCTTCCGTCCGCTCCAGATGGAACTCATCGTGGAAGGCGAACTCGGTGATGTAGCTGGCCCGGGAGGTGATTCGAAGGGCTTGCTCCTGCAGCAACTACTCCGAGCTGGCGCGCTGGCCCATCAGCGCGTCCAGTTGAAGACTCGAATGCCAAGACAACGCGAACCAGAGCACCATCTCAGCATCGGCACGAGCGGCGGAAACACGCCACTCGCCAAGCCGGTCCGAACCCATCTCCAACCAACGCGCCAGGCGCGAGAAGCTACGTGGATGGACGGAATCCGGCCACAAGGCCTTCGTCATCGCGGTGCCGGCCCAGGACAGCCGCTCCATTTGCGTCCCCAGGTCCCGCAGACGGGCCTCAGCAGCAGCGATAATCTCTGGGAAGGTCCAGGCCGTCCGCGGATCCGTCCTAGACCCAGCAACGCTGGTTGGGTCACGCTGATAGTGGACGGCTTCCTCCGCCAGCCGCTGTGTCTCCGGGAAGGCCCCTGTCGCAAAGGAAGAAGCAAGTTAGAAGAAGAACAACAAGGAAGAAAGGCCGAGTCCCGACCCGACAAACTACAAGAAACAACACTTACTGGAGAAGGACTCTTCCAGGTGCTGCGCCTCAATGAACGTACCATACCGCTCCCGCTCCATGGCTTAGTCGCGCTCCCCGAGTGCCTTCTCCAGATCGGCCGCCTTAGCAAGGGTCGCCTTCAGCTCGGCGTCCTTGTCTTCGGCCGCCTTCTCGGCCGCCTCACAGCAGCGGGCCTCGTCCTGACGGCCCCCTCAGCCGCGGTGGCTTGCTCCCGCAGGCGATCCACCTCGGCCTGGAGTCAACCCTTGTTGTCGGCCAGCTGGCCGTGCTGCTGGTCCGCCTCGACCAGGGCCTGCTGCGTCTCCACCACCTTGGCGGCCTCCGCCTTAAGAAGCTCCACCTCGGCCTCGAGGTGGCTCTTGTGACCCGCCACCTGCTCATGCAGCCGGGTGGCCTCATCAAGAGACCGTCGGGCCGCGGCCGCCTCCGCCCTTGCCTGCGCCGCCTCGACGCCAAGACGGACAGTATCGGCAACGAGCCAGTCATAGTGATGGCCGGCCTGGAGCAGACAAATCCGCCAGGACAGCACCTCGGCTGCAAAGAAGAAGAATTCAGCAGCAGAAGAAAAAAAAGACAAGACTTAAGATTTGGCCCAACTGTTACACAGTTGGCCCAAATCTCGGGGGCTACACCCAGTGGGTGCACTAGCGCGCCCCCACTAGAAAAGAGCACAAGGGTACCTGCGACGATGCGAAGCTCCTCCTCCTTGGCAGCAAGTTGCTCCTTGAGCTCCCGATGCTTGCCCATGAGACGGTTGAAGCGGCAACCCGGAAGGCGTCAAGATGCTGAAAAAAGACAGAAGTCAGAACAAGGCCAACGCTCCTAAGATTCGACCCAACTGCTATGTAGTTAGCCCGAACCTCGGGGGCTACACCCAGTGGGTGCGCTGGCGCGCCCCCACAAAGAAGAAATTACAAGAAAAAGAAGGCTTACAAGCGCGCTCCAGGTTGCGTCCGCTCCACCTCGGCCTGGGCAAAGAACTCGAACCAATCCGTCTACCCGCGTAGACGGCAGCTGACGGCGTCCAGCGCCGCCTCCTCCTGGGTCTGAGGGCCGAAGATAGCGGCGCCCCCGCTCCACGCCGGCTGCGGCGCGACTGCACTTTGTCCACCCTGCCGGGGCACCAAGGCATGCTCCTTGCTGGCCGTTCGCGACGCGGCCAGCACCAACTCTGACGCGGACCCAGATGCCGGGACGCCCTGCGTCGCCGCCTCCGGTCCGGACGCCAGGACGTCCTGCTGTGCCACCACCGGCCCAGCTGCCGGGGTGGCCTCCGGCTCCTCCGTCCGTAGTGTCGCCTCCAACACCAGCGGCGCCTCCAGCACTGCCGCTCGCAGCACCTCTTCCAAGACGGCACCGCCTCCACCACCATCAGCCCCCGCATGCACGACCACGTCGGCCCGCGGCGGGGTATCACCCTCCACCTCCACGACCTCCTGGTCGAGGATCACCACCTCAGCCCGGCTTCCCCGGCCGCGCTCCCTCACCGACGACGGCTCAAAGACCGTCGCTGCCACCACCGTGCCCTCCGGCATCTCGTGCCAGGCCGGCTCCGCGCTGGCTCGCGCCCACATCGCCGCCGCTTTGGTCCAAGCCCGGACCGGCGCCGCCTCCAGCTCCGCCTCGACCCGGTTCCTGTCCCGCCAAGCCAAGGCTTCGGTGTCGTTCGGGTCCAGGACGAGGTCCGAGTCGGCCCGTCCGTCGCCTCGGCTTGGTCGGCGAGGTCGAACCGGCTCCTGCGGAACGTGGCCCCTTCGGTGGCCGCGGCTTCCACCGCCGCCCTCGCCAGCACGATTGGCGACATGAATAAGAAGGCAGAATAAGCCAAAAAAGAAGACAAGTCCGGCTCGACAATCCGGACGCACGCAGAAGATAAAGCTTACCCCTTCAAGACCGGGACCGGGGTCGGCCTCCCGCCGTGCCTTCTCTTGGCCGGCCTCCCATGCTCGGCCAGGTCCGTCGTGCGCTTCGGGGCCCGGGGTCGCGGCGCGATGCTGTCTTTCCCATGCAGGCAGCTCGCCGCCGCCCCATGCAAGGACCCGGCTCCGCCCGCGTCGCCGCCTTCCCCGCCCAACGCCATTGCACCAACAATCGGCGTCAGTGTCGCCCGCACCACGACATGATCAACAATTCAAGACAAATAAAGAAAGAAGAATTCAGGTCTTACCCGCGTGACGCCCAGCGCCGGCGTCGGACTCGGCCACCTCCTTGCCACCTTGGGCCGCGGGCTCCTTTGGTGCCATCGGCGCCACCTGCGACAGAGCCCGAACATAAGGATGCCAAATCACGTTCAAGAGTATCTCTTGCGTCGCGTCAAGACGAATGAGAAGATGCGCAACAACAAAGTAAGAAGACCAGACGCTCACCTGCGGTGCTGGGTTCGACTGCTGTACAGCGCCTTGCCGAACCGCTAGTCCTCTCCAAGGTTGGCCTTGGAGATGTCGTTCACGCCACGCGCGACCTGCTCCACAGACAACTGCGACGACCCCCTGCGGTTGGGGTCCTGAAGGCCGATCATTTCGCCGATGAGGCAGGAGTGCCTCTAAAGCGGAAGGACCAGATGAGTGATGAACGCGGCAAGGAGGTCAGTGCCGGTGAGCCCCTCCTGCGTCCTCATCACCGTCACCCGCTCGCAGAGGTTGACGATCTCCTACGACGGGCGCCGGAGCAAGTAGCCCCAGTTCGTCTTCACCCGCGGCGGCGCAATGACGAAGGGAGGAAGATTGATATGGTCCGCACCGTGGTTGCGGACGTAGAAGGAGTTCTGCCACTTCTTGGCGGAATCCTCCAGCGGGATCTTGGGGAAATCTGCCCCCGACCGCTTCGAGATGATGGCGGCGCCACAGTTGGCGAACTCCCCGGCCGATGTGTTGGGGAACGTAGTAATTTCAAAAAAAATTCCTACGCACACGCAAGATCATGGTGATGCATAGCAACGAGAGGGGAGAGTGTGTCCACGTACCCTCGTAGACCGTAAGCGGAAGCGTTATGACAATGTGGTTGATGTAGTCGTACGTCTTCACGATCCGACCGGTCCAAGCACCGAACGTACGGCACCTTCGAGTTCAGCACACGTTCAGCTCGATGACGATCCCCGGGCTCCGATCCAGCAAAGCTTCGGGGATGAGTTCCGTCAGCACGACGGCCTGGTGACGATGATGATGTTCTACCGGCGCAGGGCTTCGCCTAAACTCCGCGACGATATGACCGAGGTGGAATATGGTGGAGGGGGGCACCGCACACGGCTAAGGAACGATCCGTAGATCAACTTGTGTTGTTTTGCCTAGAGGTGCCCCCCTGCCCCCGTATATAAAGGAGCAAGGGGGAGGGGGCGGCCGGCCTAGGAGGGGGCGCGCCAAGGGGAGTCCTACTCCCACCGGGAGTAGGACTCCCTCCTTCCTTGTTGGAGTAGGAGAAGGGGAAAGAGGGGGAGAGGAAGAAGGAAAGGGGGGCTGCGCCCCTTGTCCAATTCGGACCAGAGGGGGGGGGGCGCAGGCCTCCTTCCTTTTGGCCTCTCTCCTCTATTCCCGTATGGCCCAATAAGGCCCATATACTCCCCGGCGAATTCCCGTAACTCTCCGATACTCCGAAAAATACCCGAATCACTCGGAACCTTTCCGAACTCCGAATATAGTCGTCCAATATATCGATCTTTACATCTCGACCATTTCGAGACTCCTCGTCATGTTCCCGATCTCATCGGGGACTCCGAACTCCTTCGGTACATCAAAACTCATAAACTCATAATATAACTGTCATCGAAACCTTAAGCGTGCGGACCCTACGGGTTCGAAAACTATGTAGACATGACCTAGAACTATTCTTGGTCAATAACCAATAGCGGAACCTGGATGCCCATATTGGCTCCTACATATTCTACGAAGATCTTTATCGGTCAAACCGCATAACAACATACTTTGTTCCCTTTGTCATCGGTATGTTACTTGCCTGAGATTCGATCGTCGGTATCCAATACCTAGTTCAATCTCGTTACCGGCAAGTCTCTTTACTCGTTACGTAATGCATCATTCCGTAACTAACTCATTAGCTACATTGCTTGCAAGGCTTATAGTGATGTGCATTACCGAGAGGGCCCAGAGATAGCTCTCCGACGATCGGAGTGACAAAACCTAATCTCGAAATACGCAACCTAACATGTACCTTTGGAGACACCTGTAGTACTCCTTTATAATCACCCAGTTACGTTGTGACGTTTGGTAGCACCCAAAGTGTTCCTCCGGTAAACGGGAGTTGCATAATCTCATAGTTACAGGAGCATGTATAAGTCATGAAGAAAGCAATAGCAACATACTAAACGATCGTGTGCTAAGCTAACGGAATGGGTCAAGTCAATCACATCATTCTCCTAATGATGTGATCCCGTTAATCAAATGACAACTCATGTCTATGGTTAGGAAACTTAACCATCTTTGATTCACGAGCTAGTCAAGTAGAGGCATACTAGTGAGATTTTGTTTGTTTATGTATTCACACATGTATCATGTTTTCGGTTAATAAAATTCTAGCATGAATAATAAACATTTATCATGAAATAAGGAAATAAATAATAACTCGTGCTTAAAGGTGGCTGGCGGGTGTCTGTCTCTCTCACTTTAGCTGAATCGAGTGTGGCTAAGCCCGGTCCTTGCAAAGGTTAAAACAGCACCAACTTGACAAACTATCGTTTGGTTTTGATGCGTAGGTAAGAATGGTTCTTGCTAAGCCCGTAGCAGCCACGTAAAATTTGCAACAACAAAGTAGAGGACGTCTAACTTGTTTTTCCAGGGCATGTTGTGATGTGATATGGTCAAGACGTGATGCTATATTTTATTGTATGAGATGATCATGTTTTGTAACCGAAGTTATCGGCAACTGGCAGGAGCCATATGGTTGTCGCTTTATTGTATGAAATGCAAACGCCCTGTAATTGCTTTACTTTATCACTAAGCGGTAGCGATAGTCGTAGAAGCAATAGATGGCATAACGACAACGATGCTACGATGGAGATCAAGGTGTCGCGCCGGTGACAATGGTGATCATGACGGTGCTTCGAAGATGGAGATCACAAGCACAAGATGATGATGGCCATGTCATATCACTTATATTGATTGCATGTGATGTTTATCCTTTATGCATCTTATCTTGCTTTGATTGACGGTAGCATTTTAAGATGATCTCTCACTTAATAATCAAGAAGTGTTCTCCCTGAGTATGCACCGTTGCGAAAGTTCTTCGTGCTGAGACACCACGTGATGATCGGGTGTGATAGGCTCTACGTTCAAATACAACGGGTGCAAAACAGTTGCGCACACGGAATACTCAGGTCATACTTGACGAGCCTAGCATATACAGATATGGCCTCGGAACACGGAGACCAAAAGGTCGAACGTGAATCATATAGTAGATATGATCAACATAGTGATGTTCACCATTGAAACTACTCCATCTCACGTGATGATCGAACATGGTTTAGTTGATTTGGATCACGTGATCACTTAGATGACTAGAGAGATGTCTGTCTAAGTGGGAGTTCTTAAGTAATATGATTAATTGAACTTAAATTTATCATGAACTTAGTACCTGATAGTATTTTGCTTGTCTATGTTTGTTTATAGATAGATGGCTCGTGCTGTTGTTCCGTTGAATTTTAGTGCGTTCCTTGAGAAAGCAAAGTTGAAAGATGATGGTAGCAATTACACGGACTGGGTCCGTAACCTGAGGATTATCCTCATTGCTGCACAGAAAAGTTATGTCCTGGAAGCACCGCTGGGTGCCAGGCCTGCTGCTGATGCAACTGACGACGTTAAGAACGTCTGGCAGAGCAAAGCTGATGACTACTCTATAGTTCAGTGTGCCATGCTTTACGGCTTAGAACCGGGTCTTCAACGACGTTTTGAACGTCATGGAGCATATGAGATGTTCCAGGAGTTGAAGTTAATATTTCAAGCAAATGCCCGGATTGAGAGACATGAAGTCTCCAATAAGTTCTACAGCTGCAAGATGGAGGAGAATAGTTCTGTCAGTGAACACATACTCAAAATGTCTGGGTATAATAATCACTTGATTCAACTGGGAGTTAATCTTCTTGATGATAGTGTCATTGACAGAATTCTCCAATCACTACCACCAAGCTACAAGAGCTTCGTGATGAACTATAATATGCAAGGGATGAACAAAACTATTCCCGAGCTCTTCGCAATGCTAAAAGCTGCGGAGGTAGAAATCAAAAAGGAGCATCAAGTGTTGATGGTTAACAAGACCACCAGTTTCAAGAAAAAGGGAAAGGGAAGAAGAAGGGGAACTTCAAAAAGAACAGCAAGCAAGTTGCTGCTCAAGAGAAGAAACCCAAGTTTGGACCTAAGCCTGAAACTGAGTGCTTCTACTGCAAGCAGACTGGACACTGGAAGTGGAATTGCCCCAAGTATTTGGCGGATAAGAAGGATGGCAAAGTGAACAAAGGTATATGTGATATACATGTTATTGATGTGTACCTTACTAATGCTCGCAGTAGCACCTGGGTATTTGATACTGGTTCTGTTGCTAATATTTGCAACTCGAAACAGGGACTACGAATTAAGCGAAGATTAGATAAGGACGAGGTGACGATGCGCGTGGGAAATGGTTCCAAAGTCGATGTGATCGCGGTCGGCACGCTACCTCTACATCTACCTTCGGGATTAGTTTTAGACCTAAATAATTGTTATTTGGTGCCAGCGTTGAGCATGAACATTATATCTGGATCTTGTTTGATGCGAGATGGTTATTCATTTAAATCAGAGAATAATGGTTGTTCTATTTATATGAGTAATATCTTTTATGGTCATGCACCCTTGAAGAGTGGTCTATTTTTTAAATCTCGATAGTAGTGACACACATATTCATAGTGTTGAAACCAAAAGATGCAGAGTTGATAACGATAGTGCAACTTATTTGTGGCACTGCCGTTTAGGTCATATCGGTGTAAAGCGCATGAAGAAACTCCATACTGATGGGCTTTTGGAATCACTTGATTATGAATCACTTGGTACTTGCGAACCGTGCCTCATGGGCAAGATGACTAAAACGCCGTTCTCCGGAACTATGGAGCGAGCAACTGATTTGTTGGAGATCATACATACTAATGTTTGTGGTCCAATGAATGTTGAGGCTCGCGGCGGGTATCGTTATTTTCTCACCTTCACAGATGATTTGAGCAGATATGGGTATATCTACTTAATGAAACACAAGTCTGAAACATTTGAAAAGTTCAAAGAATTTCAGAGTGAAGTGGAAAATCACCGTAACAAGAAAATAAAGTTTCTACGATCTGATCGTGGAGGAGAATATTTGAGTTACGAGTTTGGTCTACACTTGAAACAATACGGAATAGTTTCGCAACTCACGCCACCCGGAACACCACAACGAAATGGTGTGTCCGAACGTCGTAATCGTACTTTACTAGATATGGCGCGATCTATGATGTCTCTTACAGATTTACCGCTATCGTTTTGGGGTTATGCTTTAGAGACGGCCGCATTCACGTTAAATAGGGCACCATCAAAATCCATTGAGACGACACCTTATGAACTGTGGTTTGGCAAGAAACCAAAGTTCTCGTTTCTTAAAGTTTGGGGCTGCGATGCTTATGTAAAGAAACTTCAACCAGATAAGCTCGAACACAAATTGGAGAAATGTGTCTTCATAGGATACCCAAAGGAGACTATTGGGTACACCTTCTATCATAGATTTGAGGGCAAGATTTTCGTTGCTAAATTCAGATCCTTTCTAGAGAAGGAGTTTCTCTCGAAAGAAGTGAGTGGGAGGAAAGTAGAACTTGATGAGATAACTGTATCTACTCCCTTGTTGGAAAATAGTTCGTCACAAGAACCAGTTCCTGTGACAACTACACCAACTAGTGAGGAAGCTAATGATATTGATCATGAAACTTCAGATCAAGTTTCTACTGAACCTCACAGGTCTACCAGAATAAGATCCACACCAGAGTGGTACGGTAATCCTATTCTGGAAGTCATGTTACTTGACCATGATGAACCTACGAACTATGAGGAAGCGATGATGAGCCCAAATTCCGCAAAATGGCTAGAGGCCATGAAATTTGAGATGGGATCCATGTACGAAAACAAAGTATGGACTTTGGTTGACTTGCCCGATGATCGGCAAGCCATTGAGAATAAATGGATTTTTAAGAAGAAGACTGACGCTGATGGTAATATAACTGTCTATAAAGCTTGACTTGTTGCGAAAGGTTTTCGACAAGTTCAAGGGGTTGACTACGATGAGACTTTCTCACCCGTAGCGATGCTTAAGTCTGTCCGAATCATGTTAGCTATTGCTGCATTTCACGATTATGAAATTTGGCAAATGGATGTCAAAACTGCATTCTTGAATGGATTTCTGGAAGAAGAGTTGTATATGATGCAACCAGAAGGTTTTGTTGATCCAAAAGGTGCTAACAAAGTGTGCAAACTCCAGCGATCTATTTATGGGCTGGTGCAAGCATCTCGGAGTTGGAATAAACGTTTTGATAGTGTGATCAAAGCATATGGTTTTATACAGACTTTTGGAGAAGCCTGTATTTACAAGAAAGTGAGTGGGAGCTCTGTAGCATTTCTGATTTTATATGTAGATGACATATTATTAATTGGAAATGATATAGAATTTCTGGATAGCATAAAGGGATACTTGAATAAAAGTTTTTCGATGAAAGACCTCGGTGAAGCTGCTTACATATTAGGCATCAAGATCTATAGAGATAGATCAAGACGCTTAATAGGACTTTCACAAAGCACATACCTTGACAAAATTTTGAAAAAGTTCAAAATGGATCAGGCAAAGAAAGGTTTCTTGCCTGTGCTACAAGGTGTGAAGTTGAGTCAAACTCAATGCCCGACCAGAGCAGAAGATAGAGAGAAAATGAAAGATGTTCCCTATGCTTCAGCCATAGGCTCTATCATGTATGCAATGCTGTGTACCAGACCTGACATATGCTTAGCAATAAGCTTGGCAGGAAGGTACCAAAGTAATCCAGGAGTGGATCACTGGACATCGGTCAAGAACATCCTAAAATACCTGAAAAGGACTAAGGATATGTTTCTCGTATATGGAGGTGACAAAGAGCTAGTCGTAAAAGGTTACGTCGATGCAAGCTTTGACACTGATCCGGACGATTCTAAATCGCAAACCGGATACGTGTTTATATTAAACGATGGAGCTGTAAGTTGGTGCAGTTCTAAACAAAGCGTCGTGGCTGGATCTACATGTGAAGCGGAGTACATAGCTGCTTCTGAAGCAACAAATGAAGGAGTCTGGATGAAGGAGTTCATTATCGATCTAGGTGTCATACCTAGTGCATCGGACCAATGAAGATCTTCTGTGACAATACTGGTGCAATTGCTTAGGCAAAGGAATCCAAATTTCACAAGAGGACCAAGCTCATCAAGAGACGCTTAAATTCCATTCGGGACCAAGTCCAAGTGGGAGACATAGAGATTTGCAAAATACATACGGATCTGAATGTTGCAGACCCATTGACTAAGCCTCTCTCACGAGCAAAACATGATCAACACCAAAACTCCATGGGTGTTAGAATCATTACTATGTAATATAGATTATTGACTCTAGTGCAAGTGGGAGACTGAAGGAAATATGCCCTAGAGGCAATAATAAAGTTATTATTAATTTCCTCATATCATGATAAATGTTTATTATTCATGCTAGAATTGTATTAACCGGAAACATGATACATGTGTGAATACATAGACAAACATATAGTCACTAGTATGCCTCTACTTGACTAGCTCATTAATCAAAGATGGTTATGTTTCCTAACCATAAACATGTGTTGTCATTTGATTAATGGGATCACATCATTAGGAGAATGATGTGATTGACATGACCCATCCCGTTAGCTTAGCACTTGATCGATTAGTATTCTACTATTGCTTTCTTCATGACTTATACATGTTCCTGCAACTATGAGAAATATGCAACTCCCGTTTATCGGAAGAACACTTTGGGTACTACCAAACGTCACAACGTAACTGGGTGATTATAAAGGAGTACTACAGGTGTCTCCGAAGGTACATGTTGAGTTGGCGTATTTCAAGATTAGGTTTTGTCACTCCGATTGTCGGAGAGGTATCTCTGGGCCCTCTCGGTAATACTCATCACTTAAGCCTTGCAAGCATTATAACTAATAAGTTAGTTATGAGATGACATATTACAAAACGAGTAAAGAGACTTGCCGGTAACGAGATTGAACTAGGTATTGGATACCGACGATCAAATCTCGGGCAAGTAACATACCGATGACAAAGGGAACAACGTATGTTGTTATGCGGTTTGACCGATAAAGATCTTCGTAGAATATGTAGGAACCAATATGGGCATCCAGGTCCCGCTATTGGTTATTGACCGAGAATGGTTTTAGATCATGTCTACATAGTTCTCGAACCCGTAGGGTCCGCACGCTTAACGTTTCGATGACAGTTTTATTATGAGTTTACAAGTTTTGATGTACCGAAGTTTGTTCGGAGTCCCGGATGTGATCACGGACATGACGAGGAGTCTCGGAATGGTCGAGACATAAAGATTGATATATTGGAAGCCTATGTTTGGACATCAGAATGGTTCCGGGTGAAATCGGCATTTTACCGGAGTACCGGGAGGTTACCGGAACCCCCCGGGGGGTTAATGGGCCTACATGGGCCACGAGGGAGAAGAGAGAAGGAGCCAGGAGGGGACCGCGCACCCCTCCCCCTCCTAGTCCGAATAGGACAAGGGAAGGCGGGCGGCGCCCCCCTTTCCTTCCCCTCTTCCTCCTCTTCCCCCCTTCTCCTATTCCAACTAGGAAAGAAGGGAGTCCTACTGCCGGTGGGAGTAGGACTCCCCCCTTGGCGCGCCCTCCTTGGCCAGCCACCTCCTCCCCCCTTGGCGCGCCCTCCTTGGCCAGCCACCTCCTCCCCCCTGGCTCCTTTATATACGGGGGCGGGGGGGAACCCTAGAAACACAAGTTGATCTACGGATCGTTCCTTAGCCGTGTGCGGTGCCCCCTCCACCATATTCCACCTCGGTCATATCGTCACGGAGTTTAGGCGAAGCCCTGCGCCGGTAGAGCATCATCATCGTCACCACGCCGTCGTGCTAACGGAACTCATCCCCGAAGCTTTGCTGGATCGGAGCCCGAGGATAATCATCGAGATGAACGTGTGCTGAACTCGGAGGTGCCGTACGTTCGGTGCTTGGATCGGTCGGATCGTGAAGACGTACGACTACATCAACCGCGTTGTGCTAACGCTTCCGCTTACGGTCTACGAGGGTACATGGACGAACACTCTCCCCTCTCGTTGCTATATCATCACCATGATCTTGCGTGTGCGTAGGAATTTTTTTTTTGAAATTACTACGTTCCCCAACACTACTAACTTAGTGATGGTGACTAGAGAACTCTGTCAATCACTATCTTATCTGGAAGATTAACTCCCACTTGATTCAAGCGATTGTAGTACCCAGACAATCTGAGCACATGCTCACTAGTTGAGCGATTCTCCTTCATCTTTTAGCAATAGAACTTGTTGGAGACTTCATATCTCTCAACTCGGGTATTTGTTTGAAATATTAACTTCAATTCCTGGAACATCTCATATGGTCCATGACGTTCAAAACGTCTTTGAAGTCCCGATTCTAAGCTGTTAAGCATGGTGCACTAAACTATCAAGTAGTCATCATATTGAGCTAGCCAAACATTCATAACGTCTGCATCTGCTCCTGCAATAGGTTTGTCACCTAGCGGTGCATCAATGACATAATTCTTCTGCGCAGCAATGAAGATAAACCTCAAATCACGGATCCAATCCGCATCATTGCTACTAACATTTTTCAACACAATTTTCTCTAGGAACATATCAAAATAAACATATGAAAGCAACAATGCAAGCTATTGATCTACAACATAATTTGCAAAATACTACCAGGACTAAGTTCATAATAAATTTAAGTTCAATTAATCATATTACTTAAGAACTCCCACTTAGAAAGACATCCCTCTAATCCTCTAAGTGATCAGGTGATCCAAATCAACTAAACCATAACCGATCATCACGTGAAATGGAGTAGCTTTCAATGGTGAACATCATTATGTTGATCATATCTACTATATGATTCACGCTCGACCTTTCGGTCTCCGTGTTCCGAGGCCATATCTGCATATGCTAGGCTCGTCAAGTTTAACCTGAGTATTCCGCGTGTGCAAAACTGGCTTGCACCCGTTGTAGATGGACGTAGAGCCTATCACACCCGATCATCACGTGGTGTCTGGGCACGACGAACTTTGGCAACGGTGCATACTCAGGGAGAACACTTCTTGATAATTAGTGAGAGATCATCTTATAATGCTACCGTCAAACAAAACAGAATAAGATGTATAACAGATAAACATCATATGCAATCAAAATATGTGACATGATATGGCCATGATCATCTTGCGCCTTTGATCTCCATCTCCAAAGTACTTTCATGATCTCTATCGTCACCGGCACGACACCATGATCTTCATCATCTTGATCTATATCAATGTGTCGTCACATGGTCGTCTCGCCAACTATTGCTCTTGCAACTATTGCTATCGCATAGCGATAAAGTAAAGCAATTATTTGGCACTTGCATCTTATGCAACAAAGAGACAACCATAGAGCTTCTGCCAGTTGCCGATAACTTCAGCAAAACATGATCATATCATACAACAACTTATATCTCATCACGTCTTGACCATATCACATCACAACATGCCCTGCAAAAAAAAAGTTAGACATCCTCTACTTTGTTGTTGCAAGTTTTACGTGGCTGCTACGGGCTGAGCAAGAACCGTTCTTACCTACGCATCAAAACCACAACGATAGTTCGTCAAGTTGGTGCTGTTTTAACCTTCTCAAGGACCGGGCGTAGCCACACTCGGTTCAACTAAAGTTGGAGAAACTGACACCCGCTAGTCACCTGTGTGCAAAGCACGGCGGTAAAACCAGTCTCGCGTAAGCGTGCGCGTAATGTCGGTCCAGGCCGCTTCATCCAACAATACCGCCGAACCAAAGTATGACATGCTGGTAAGCAGTATGACTTGTATCGCCCACAACTCACTTGTGTTCTACTCGTGCATATAACATCAACGCATAAAACCTAGGCTCGGATGCCACTGTTGGGGAACGTAGTAATTTCAAAAAAATATCCTACGCACACGCAAGATCATGGTGATGCATAGCAACGAGAGGGGAGAGTGTGTCCACGTACCCTCGTAGACCGTAAGCGGAAGCGTTATGACAACGCGGTTGATGTAGTCGTACGTCTTCACGATCCGACCGATCCAAGCACCGAACGTATGGCACCTCCGAGTTCAGCACATGTTCAGCTCGATGACGATCCCCGGGCTCCGATCCAGCAAAGCTTCGGGGATGAGTTCCGTCAGCACGACGGCGTGGTGACGATGATGATGTTCTACCGGCGCAGGGCTTCGCCTAAACTCCGCGAC
>NC_057795.1:587721962-587724868 GCF_018294505.1 Triticum aestivum
GGGCACAGGCCTCCTTCCTTTTGGCCTCTCTCCTCTATTCCCGTATGGCCCAATAAGGCCCATATACTCCCCGGCGAATTCCCGTAACTCTCCGGTACTCCGAAAAATACCCGAATCACTCGGAACCTTTCCGAACTCCGAATACAGTCGTCCAATATATCGATCTTTATGTCTCGACCATTTCGAGACTCCTTGTCATGTCCCCGATCTCATCCGGGACTCCGAACTCCTTCGGTACATCAAAACTCATAAACTCATAATATAACTGTCATCGAAACCTTAAGCGTGCGGACCCTACGGGTTCGAGAACTATGTAGACATGACCTAGAACTATTCTTGGTCAATAACCAATAGCGGAACCTGGATGCCCATATTGGCTCCTACATATTCTACGAAGATCTTTATCGGTCAAATCGCATAACAACATACTTGTTCCCTTTGTCATCGGTATGTTACTTACCCGAGATTCGATCGTCGGTATCCAATACCTAGTTCAATCTCGTTACCGGCAAGTCTCTTTAGTCATTACGTAATGCATCATTCCGTAACTAACTCATTAGCTACATTGCTTGCAAGGCTTATAGTGATGTGCATTACCGAGAGGGCCCAGAGATACTTCTCCGACAATCGGAGTGACAAAACCTAATCTCGAAATACGCCAACCCAACATGTACCTTTGGAGACACCTATAGTACTCCTTTATAATCACCCAGTTATGTTGTGACGTTTGGTAGCACCCAAAGTGTTCCTCCGGTAAACGGGAGTTGCATAATCTCATAGTTACAGGAACATGTATAAGTCATGAAGAAAGCAATAGCAACATACTAAACGATCGTGTGCTAAGCTAACGGAATGGGTCAAGTCAATCACATCATTCTCCTAATGATGTGATCCCGTTAATCAAATGACAACTCATGTCTATGGTTAGGAAACTTAACCATCTTTGATTCACGAGCTAGTCAAGTAGAGGCATACTAGTGACACTTTGTTTGTCTATGTATTCACACATGTATCATGTTTCCGGTTAATAAGATTCTAGCATGAATAATAAACATTTATCATGAAATAAGGAAATAAATAATAACTTTATTATTGCCTCTAGGGCATATTTCCTTCACGATGGCCCCTGCTGCTTCAAGGAGAAGAAGCGCGCCCAGAGGTCGATCATGGGCTCTACCCCCAGGTACCCCTCGCACAGGGTCACAAAGCCGGAGAGCTGGACGATGGCACCGGCGCCAAGATGATGCGGCTGGAGCCTGAAGAACTCCAAGAACACGCGGAAGAAGGTGCTCGCTGGCAGCCCAAAACCGCGTTCGAAATGCGTGAGGAAGACGACGCGCTCCTGCCCCTCGGGCCGGGGCCTCTGCTCGCCGCGCGGCAGGCGGACGTCAACGTCCGTCTCCCGCGGCAGGAGCCGCGAAGCTCGAAGATGGGTGATGTCATCGGTGGCGACAATCGAGCCCATCCAGGAGCCCAACGACAGCGGCATGGACAGAAGAAGAAGAGAGAGGATGGACGATGGAGGAAGCTCTACTCGGTGCTGTGGGCGTAGCTGTGCGTCGGTGGCAAAGAGCAGAGCAGGAGCATGGGGACAGGAGGGCGCGAGCGAGAATGGTGTCCGCCGCCCCCTTGCCCGCTCAATTTATAACCCTTGGTTCAAACGTGGGGAAGTGGGATCGTCTGCACGCACCCGTTCCAGTACCCTGCAATAAGTGCGCACGTACACGCGCAGTAACTGCCCGGGGAAGAGCAACCAACCCCCGGATGCTACAATAAATCCGCGCGCGTGGGCCAAGGGTGCGCGACGGCGGGCCCCGGCCCATCGCCCGGTCCCGTCATGCGCGTGGCCTGTCATGCCCCTCTGGCTTCTGGGCACCACCTGGCGCCTGCGCGAAGCCCGAGGGATTGCCTCAAGATTCAGCGGAATCCTCGGTTCCCACCACAGCCGGGATGCCGCGATCCGGTTTCCCAGAAAACCGGCACACAGTGGGTGTTGCCGGATCCGGCGCTCGCAGAATCCACCTTGCTCAAGGGGGAAACTGCGAAGGCCCACTCATCCGAAGACGGTGGACCTTCATAGCTTCGGGGACTACTATCAGGGGGATGAACCCCGGGCAGGCAACAGAACCTGGATCCTTTTCAAAAATGGTGGGGCCCACATCGCCCTGCAAACCGGCACGCGCCTGGCCGGGTCGCTCGACCCGGCAAGGCCTGCAACCCGGCCAAGCTCTTCGACTCGGCAAGCTACATTGACCTGGCCACAACAACTAGCGCAAGACAACCCAACCCGGTGCCACCAAGGCTTCCCCAACAAGCCGAACCCACCTGTGCCGTGCACGACAACCCAGCCACGGGTCAGATCCCGTCCCATCCAAGCCGTACGATGGGACGAGGCTTCAATCACCTATGACCAAGACTACAGTCCTTCCGCCCATGCCTATGGTTAGCCAGACACTACTAGGGAAAACCTTATACACAGAATCTTACCAGTAGCGCGTGTTAAAATGAGGCGCTACTGCTACTTAGCAGTAGCGCGTCTGCCAAAACCGCGCTACTGTTACCCCCTTAGCAGTAGCGCGACAGGAAAAGAACGCGCTACTACTATAATTGCCACACCGTTCCCGACTAGCTAGGTATAGTAGTAGCGCCCTTCTGGAAATGGCGCTACTACTACGGATTTTAGCAGCAGCGTGTTTTTCCTCCCCACGCTACTGTTAAAGCTATTTTCACCTAACCCCCCGCGCGGCCTGATTCCCTCTCCTCTGCTTCCTCCCCCAATTCCCCACTCTCTCTTCTCCCCCTCGTCGCCCCCGCCTCGCCGCCGTCTCCCCCGACCCTGCCTTGCGGCCGTCTCCCCCGCCCGCCTCGCCACCGTCTCCCCCGGCCCCGCCTCGCCGCTGTCTCCC
>NC_057795.1:587724878-587733780 GCF_018294505.1 Triticum aestivum
CCTCGGCCCCGCCTCGCCGCCGTCTCCCTCGACCCGCCTCACCGCTGTCTCCTCGACCCCGCCTCGCAGCCGTCTCCGCCGACCCCGCCTCGCCGCGCCTCGGTGCCGCCGTCTCCCCCGACCCCATCTCTCTCCCCGCCCTCTGTAAGCACTCTCCCCTTCCGATCCCTCTTGTTTGCTTAGTATGAACCCTAGCTATTTAGTGCTAGTTAGTATGAACCCTAGGCTATTTTTAGTGCTAGTTAGTTAATTACAATTAGTATTAACCCTATTTAATTAGGGCAGTAGTTCCTAGGTACTAATTAGTTAGTAAGAACTAGGTACTAATTAGCTAGGTACTAGTTTATTTTTATTTATAGTAAGTTTATTTTCAGTAAGAACTAATTGAATTAATAGAACTAGTTAGTAAGAACTTGTTGCTATTTTTTTAGTTAAAGCAATTTTTCCCGCATCGACGTTGACGATGCCTATCCCGCATCCTCGTTGTCGAGTCAGCGGAGGACGACACCTGCTTGACTAGATGGGCCATGTCCGGGACTGGGCTCTGCCGGGGTGGTACTGGGAGGCGCTACCTACCGGGGGCGCAGGTTGGTGAGGAGCCAGCCTATCGTTGACCCGAACCTTCATTGGTGGAGGTCGCGTGGGCCAGTGACGGTCCAGAGGCTCGAGGACCCCGCGGAGGTGGTGCGTCACTGTGTCAGTGAGGAGGACGCGCACGTCCGTCGCTACTTGTTTGCGTTGGAGCACATGTTCTCCAAAACCTGGCAGGTTCTCCAGGGATCTCACTGGAGCTATGATCCCGTGATGGTTCCTTCTCTGTGGGTGTCCACCACCCGCGCCGATACCCGTCGTGTGCTAGGGTTTTAGTTGTATTAGTGATGTTATATGTATGACACTATTCAGGATGTATTAGTGATAATATTCGACGATGTACGAACACGCATGAGATGATTTACTTTTGCTTATTCAATGCATCCTAATTTGAGTCCTATAAGATATTTTGAAATGTATATCTTGTGTTTCTCAAATAGGATATGTGCTTTCCCAAGTGGCCGGTCATGTTTGCAGGTTACACCTCCGAGTGTCCTATGTTTTGCCGGAGTGTTGATTCTTTTCCGTTCCGGCAAATTTCAGGCGCTCGATATGTCCTATTTTAGCAAAGGTCATGCCGGATTTTTCTGTGAATTTTGGCATGACTTGTGCCAGAATATGTAGGAAATATCGAGTGCCCCGGATTTGCGTGTTGATTATCCTGGTAGTTGTCTTCGATCGATTTTCAATTAATGTTTTAACTATGAACATAGGAAATGTCTGACGATGAAAAGGACTTCGGTATTTGCAAATACTGCGAAGACGAGCGCGGCCTGTGCGATGGAATCTTCCTAGATGATGATAGGCGCTTCAGCATCAAGCTGGACGAGAACTTCGAAGTGGATACAGTAAGTCACAACGACAAGTCTTTTTTCGTAATTAAGCATGACATATGCTTCATTTGCTTCAACTTATAATTTGTTTTTACTATTCTACTAGCGTATCCCCTGCCATGCAAGAGTTTTTGTATTGGATAAGATAGGTTGCAGTTGTACTATGGAGGTAAAGAAATTTTACTTGAAGACTGAGCATGGTTATATTTTCCACACAAAATTATACAATTCAGACGACTACACCTATTTTGGATGCAAAACATGGCGAGCACTATGCAAGACTTATGCATTTGAGCCTGATATGGTTATCACCTTTGATATTCGTCCGGAAGATGATATTGAAGGTAATACCGACATCTGGGTCGATGTGCAGATGCCTCCAGTTATACCAAAATGTGAGTTTCTCAACCATATTTATGTCTTTGATATTGTTTATTCAAAAATAGTTGACAATTAATTTCTATTGATAGCTTATTTCGGTGCGAGCAAACATGTCCAGCGCTTGGTAGACAGGACCGTATACTGTGCCGGGGCTGAACTCAACTGCGAGGAGCTCAGTCATTATGTTTCATGGCTTGCGGATCTTGATACTGTCAAGACAAATTTTCTTCCTGCATTTAGAAATGTTAGTACTGAAAACGTGCGACCAATAGTGTTCGTAATGAACTACAGTCACATCTATTTAGGAAGGATGGTAAGATTTTTAATATTTGTCCTCAGTGCATCTTTTCCATACATTATTTTTGAAGCTAAACTTCATTGCTAAGTATGTTACCATACGATGTTCTTCAACAAGGAGTCCCGATGAATGTTGTGCCTTATGGGATCGAGACTAAAGGTACCATGAGTATTATTAGCTTACGGCCAAGATATCCTACAGATTACTTTAATGCATTCAAGATTAGCGATGGATGCTTAATAGTGCAAGACTGGACCAAATATGTGATGGGGGAGCGTAGAGAAGTACTAGGGGGCAGCAAACAGATGCGCTACCCACGGTTAGGAGATAGGTTCATCTGCATGCTCCAACTTGATCAAGGAGGAGAGCTATACATGTTTTATGTTATTTTACGTGCGAGAGAGCAGCAGGAGTGATTAGCTAGCTAGAAATGAGTTTGAAGATGATGATGTGCTACACTATTACTATGATGATAAAATAGCTAGTGTTGGTGGTAATGACTATGATGATTATTATTAGCTAGCGTTAGTGGTGATTAAATAAATATTGTTGGTGATAATGACTATGATGATGATTAAATAGCTTGTGCTGGCGGATTAGATTCAAGTGGAGGCAACATGTAGTGCACATCGAAAGTACTACTAGTCCAAACTAGATCAAGTTTGGATTAGTAGTATACTTTTGACATGCACCACATATTGCCTCCACTTGAACCTAATCCACCTTCATTTGACACACTGTTATGGACATAATGATGTAAACCTCATAACTGGTATTGTACCAATATTTGTACGATAGAGAGAAAACCGCATAAATACAGTAAAAAAAATGAATACTAGTAGCGATGGAGAGAAAACGCGCCGCCACTAGTTTCATTAGCAGTAGCGTGGGGTTGAACAAACGCTGCAGCTAGTTGTCCTAGCAGTAGCACACGCCGGCACACGTTACTACTAAGCAATAGTTGTAGCGCCTTATTAGTAGCGCGCCTACCTGCGCTACTAGTGAGCACAAAACCAGCGCTACTAGTGAGCACAAAACCAGCGCTACTGCTAGGGTTTTCCCTAGTAGTGAGAGCGTGGCAACAGTGCCCCTTACCTACCCGCTGACCGAGGCTGGCGTGGCAATAGTGCTCCCGCCTTCGCCGCTAACGGCAGCAAGCGGCAACCTAACGGAGAGCATTGTACATGACTCGACTCGGCCACGCCCTGACGATTGATAAGACGGCGAATAGTTCCCCTAGGCACGCGGGGCCTGCACCTAGGGGAACCCAGCAAACCACAAGCCCTCAAGCGGGACCCAGCCCAGTATCCCGGACACCGATAATACGGACCCACCGACTCGGCGTATTACCATTGTAACCCTGGGTGGGTTGATCTATAAACCCCCCCAGGAACCCACGCCTACAGAGAGAGGCACATGTATGAGACACGAGAGAAACACAAGCAAGCATAGGACTAGCCACCCAACGTCAGCACCGGAGAGAAGGAGCAGCCCAAGCCTTGTCCAGCTTCCTTCCTCCTCATACAGCTCCAGGAGCAACATTGTACTATCGATCATCCAACTAAACTCGGCAGGACTAGGGGTATTATCTCTCCGGAGAGCCCCGAACCTGGGTATGTGCGGCGTCCCACGCCCGCGCATGCCAACCTCGCCTCTAGATCCCACCAGCACCTCGGGCCTCCTCCTCTCTTTAGCCATCCCTTGGCAAACAGGTACAGTAGGTTAATTAGGTGAAGTTAAGTGAATAACCTAAATGAATGAAATTAGTAGTTAACTGTTTTTTTTCCTTTCATCATTATTGAGCACTAAAGTAAACTGAATTTTGTTCTATTAGTAGTTAAATGAGTTTTTTTCTACACTTAGTTTTTGAATTAGTTTGTGAAATTTGGACATGTGGTTGCTCGTGTATATTTGGACATGTGTTGCAGTGTCGAAGATGGATATTTGAACACTGTTTCCAGGGAATGAAGCCGAGTGGCCTATGTTTTGCTGGAATGTTGATTCATTTGTTGGAGGAACGTAGCAGAAATTCGAAATTTTCCTACGAGTCATCAAGATCTATCTATGGAGAAACTAGCAACGAAGGTAAGGAGAGTGCATCTACATACCCTTGTAGATCGCTAAGCGGAAGCATTCAAGAGAACGGGGTTGAAGGAGTCGTACTCGTCGTGATCCAAATCACCGGAGATCCTAGTGCCGAACAGACGGCACCTCCGCATTCAACACACGTACAGCCCGGTGACGTCTCCCACGCCTTGATCCAGCAAGGAGAGAGGGAGAGATTGGGGAAGACTTCGTCCAGCAGCAGCACGACAGCGTGGTGGTGGAGGAGTGTGGCAATCCTGCAAGGCTTCGCCAAGCACCGCGGGAGAGGAGGAGTACTTGGGAGAGGGGGAGGGCTGCGGCAGAACTTGGGGTGCGGCTGCCCTCCCACCCCTCCACTATTTATAGGTGGGGAGAGAAGGGGGCCGGCCCCCCTAGATCCCATCTAGGGTTGGGGGCGGCGGCCAAGGGGGGGAGGAGTGCCTCCCAAGTCAAGTGGAGGCCCTCCCCCTTAGGGTTTCCCCTCTCCCATGCGCATGGGCCTTGGGGGGGCTGGTGCCCCTGGCCCATTAAGGCTAGGGTGCCCCCTTACAGCCCATGCTGCTGTATTGGACATGGTGGAACAATTTCCGGACCTCCGGACCCCTCCGGAATCCTTCGGAACCTTCTGGAAGCTTCCCGGTACAATACCAGAAAAACTCGAACTTTTCCCGGAACCCGAACAACAACTTTCCATATATAAATCTTTACCTCCGAACCATTCCGGAACTCCTTGTGATGTCCGGGATCTCATCTGGGACTCCGAACAACATTCGTTAACCACATACAAATTTCCTTTATAACCCTAGCGTCATCGAACCTTAAGTGTGTAGACCCTACGGGTTCGGGAACCATGCAGACATGACCGAGACGTTCTCCGGTCAATAACCAATAGCGGGATCTGGATACCCATGTTGGCTCCCACATGTTCCATGATGATCTCATCGGATGAACCACGATGTCGAGGAATCAATCAACCCCGTATACAATTCCCTTTGTCTAGCGGTATTGTACTTGCCCGAGATTCGATCGTCGGTATCCCAATACCTTGTTCAATCTCGTTACTGGCAAGTCTCTTTACTCGTTCCGTAACACATCATCCCGTGATCAACCCCTTGGTCACATTATGCACATTATGATGATGTCCTACCGAGTGGGCCCAGAGATACCTCTCCGTCAACCAGAGTGACAAATCCCAGTCTCGATTCGTGCCAACCCAACAGACACTTTCGGAGATACCCGTAGTTCACCTTTATAGCCACCCAGTTACGTTGTGACGTTTGGTACACCCAAAGCATTCCTAAGCTATCCGGGAGTTGCACAATCTCATGGTCTAAGGAAATGATACTTGACATTAGAAAAGCTTTAGCATACGAACTACACGATCTTTGTGCTAGGCTAGGATTGGGTCTTGTCCATCACATCATTCTCCTAATGATGTGATCCCGTTATCAACGACATCCAATGTCCATGGTCAGGAAACTGTAACCATCTATTGATCAACAAGCTAGTCAATTAGAGGCTTACTAGGGACATGGTGTTGTCTATGTACCCACACATGTATCTGAGTTTCCTATCAATACAATTATAGCATGGATAATAAATGATTATCATGAACAAGGAAATATAATAATAATACCTAATTTATTATTGCCTCTAGGGCATATTTCCAACACTCTCCCACTTGCACTAGAGTCAATAATCTAGTTCACATGGCCATGTGATTAACACTGATAGGTCACATCGCCATGTGACCAACATCCAAAGAGTTTACTAGTGTCACTAAACTAGTTCACATCACCATGTGATTAAGACTCAATGTGTTCTGGGGTTTGATCTTGTTTTGCTTGTGAGAGAGGTTTTAGTCAATGGGTCTGCAACATCCAGATCCGTATGTATTTTGCAAATCTCTAGGTCATATTGTAAATACTGCTTCCACGCTCCACTTTGAGCTATTCCAAATGGTTGCTCCACTATACGTATCCGGTTTGCTACTCGGAGTCACTCGGATAGGTGTTAAAGCTTGCATCGACATAACCGTTTACGCCGAACTCTTTATCACCTCCATATCGGTGTAAAGCGCATGAAGAAACTCCATACTGATGGGCTTTTGGAATCACTTGATTATGAATCACTTGGTACTTGCGAACCGTGCCTCATGGGCAAGATGACTAAAACGCCGTTCTCCGGAACTATGGAGCGAGCAACTGATTTGTTGGAGATCATACATACTAATGTTTGTGGTCCAATGAATGTTGAGGCTCCCGGCGGGTATCGTTATTTTCTCACCTTCACAGATGATTTGAGCAGATATGGGTATATCTACTTAATGAAACACAAGTCTGAAACATTTGAAAAGTTCAAAGAATTTCAGAGTGAAGTGGAAAATCACCGTAACAAGAAAATAAAGTTTCTACGATCTGATCGTGGAGGAGAATATTTGAGTTACGAGTTTGGTCTACACTTGAAACAATACGGAATAGTTTCGCAACTCACGCCACCCGGAACACCACAACGAAATGGTGTGTCCGAACGTCGTAATCGTACTTTACTAGATATGGCGCGATCTATGATGTCTCTTACAGATTTACCGCTATCGTTTTGGGGTTATGCTTTAGAGACGGCCGCATTCACGTTAAATAGGGCACCATCAAAATCCGTTGAGACGACACCTTATGAACTGTGGTTTGGCAAGAAACCAAAGTTCTCGTTTCTTAAAGTTTGGGGCTGCGATGCTTATGTAAAGAAACTTCAACCAGATAAGCTCGAACACAAATTGGAGAAATGTGTCTTCATAGGATACCCAAAGGAGACTATTGGGTACACCTTCTATCACAGATCTGAGGGCAAGATTTTCGTTGCTAAATTCAGATCCTTTCTAGAGAAGGAGTTTCTCTCGAAAGAAGTGAGTGGGAGGAAAGTAGAACTTGATGAGATAACTGTATCTACTCCCTTGTTGGAAAATAGTTCGTCACAAGAACCAGTTCCTGTGACAACTACACCAACTAGTGAGGAAGCTAATGATATTGATCATGAAACTTCAGATCAAGTTTCTACTGAACCTCACAGGTCTACCAGAATAAGATCCACACCAGAGTGGTACGGTAATCCTATTCTGGAAGTCATGTTACTTGACCATGATGAACCTACGAACTATGAGGAAGCGATGATGAGCCCAAATTCCGCAAAATGGCTAGAGGCCATGAAATTTGAGATGGGATCCATGTACGAAAACAAAGTATGGACTTTGGTTGACTTGCCCGATGATCGGCAAGCCATTGAGAATAAATGGATTTTTAAGAAGAAGACTGACGCTGATGGTAATATAACTGTCTATAAAGCTTGACTTGTTGCGAAAGGTTTTCGACAAGTTCAAGGGGTTGACTACGATGAGACTTTCTCACCCGTAGCGATGCTTAAGTCTGTCCGAATCATGTTAGCTATTGCTGCATTTCACGATTATGAAATTTGGCAAATGGATGTCAAAACTGCATTCTTGAATGGATTTCTAGAAGAAGAGTTGTATATGATGCAACCAGAAGGTTTTGTTGATCCAAAAGGTGCTAACAAAGTGTGCAAACTCCAGCGATCTATTTATGGGCTGGTGCAAGCATCTCGGAGTTGGAATAAACGTTTTGATAGTGTGATCAAAGCATATGGTTTTATACAGACTTTTGGAGAAGCCTGTATTTACAAGAAAGTGAGTGGGAGCTCTGTAGCATTTCTGATTTTATATGTAGATGACATATTATTAATTGGAAATGATATAGAATTTCTGGATAGCATAAAGGGATACTTGAATAAAAGTTTTTCGATGAAAGACCTCGGTGAAGCTGCTTACATATTAGGCATCAAGATCTATAGAGATAGATCAAGACGCTTAATAGGACTTTCACAAAGCACATACCTTGACAAAATTTTGAAAAAGTTCAAAATGGATCAGGCAAAGAAAGGTTTCTTGCCTGTGCTACAAGGTGTGAAGTTGAGTCAAACTCAATGCCCGACCAGAGCAGAAGATAGAGAGAAAATGAAAGATGTTCCCTATGCTTCAGCCATAGGCTCTATCATGTATGCAATGCTGTGTACCAGACCTGACATATGCTTAGCAATAAGCTTGGCAGGAAGGTACCAAAGTAATCCAGGAGTGGATCACTGGACATCGGTCAAGAACATCCTAAAATACCTGAAAAGGACTAAGGATATGTTTCTCGTATATGGAGGTGACAAAGAGCTAGTCGTAAAAGGTTACGTCGATGCAAGCTTTGACACTGATCCGGACGATTCTAAATCGCAAACCGGATACGTGTTTATATTAAACGATGGAGCTGTAAGTTGGTGCAGTTCTAAACAAAGCGTCGTGGCTGGATCTACATGTGAAGCGGAGTACATAGCTGCTTCTGAAGCAACAAATGAAGGAGTCTGGATGAAGGAGTTCATTATCGATCTAGGTGTCATACCTAGTGCATCGGACCAATGAAGATCTTCTGTGACAATACTGGTGCAATTGCTTAGGCAAAGGAATCCAAATTTCACAAGAGGACCAAGCTCATCAAGAGACGCTTAAATTCCATTCGGGACCAAGTCCAAGTGGGAGACATAGAGATTTGCAAAATACATACGGATCTGAATGTTGCAGACCCATTGACTAAGCCTCTCTCACGAGCAAAACATGATCAACACCAAAACTCCATGGGTGTTAGAATCATTACTATGTAAT
>NC_057795.1:587735486-587737939 GCF_018294505.1 Triticum aestivum
CCTCGGTCATATCGTCGCGGAGTTTAGGCGAAGCCCTGCGCCGGTAGAGCATCATCATCGTCACCACGCCGTCGTGCTAACGGAACTCATCCCCGAAGCTTTGCTGGATCGGAGCCCGGGGATAATCATCGAGATGAACGTGTGCTGAACTCGGAGGTGCCGTACGTTCGGTGCTTGGATCGGTCGGATCGTGAAGACGTACGACCACATCAACCGCGTTGTGCTAACGCTTCCGCTTACGGTCTACGAGGGTACATGGACGAACACTCTCCCCTCTCGTTGCTATATCATCACCATGATCTTGCGTGTGCGTAGGAATTTTTTTTTTGAAATTACTACGTTCCCCAACACTACTAACTTAGTGATGGTGACTAGAGAACTCTGTCAATCACTATCTTATCTGGAAGATTAACTCCCACTTGATTCAAGCGATTGTAGTACCCAGACAATCTGAGCACATGCTCACTAGTTGAGCGATTCTCCTTCATCTTTTAGCAATAGAACTTGTTGGAGACTTCATATCTCTCAACTCGGGTATTTGTTTGAAATATTAACTTCAATTCCTGGAACATCTCATATGGTCCATGACGTTCAAAACGTCTTTGAAGTCCCGATTCTAAGCTGTTAAGCATGGTGCACTAAACTATCAAGTAGTCATCATATTGAGCTAGCCAAACATTCATAACGTCTGCATCTGCTCCTGCAATAGGTTTGTCACCTAGCGGTGCATCAATGACATAATTCTTCTGCGCATCAATGAAGATAAACCTCAAATCACGGATCCAATCCGCATCATTGCTACTAACATTTTTCAACACAATTTTCTCTAGGAACATATCAAAATAAACATATGAAAGCAACAATGCAAGCTATTGATCTACAACATAATTTGCAAAATACTACCAGGACTAAGTTCATAATAAATTTAAGTTCAATTAATCATATTACTTAAGAACTCCCACTTAGAAAGACATCCCTCTAATCCTCTAAGTGATCAGGTGATCCAAATCAACTAAACCATAACCGATCATCACGTGAAATGGAGTAGCTTTCAATGGTGAACATCATTATGTTGATCATATCTACTATATGATTCACGCTCGACCTTTCGGTCTCCGTGTTCCGAGGCCATATCTGCATATGCTAGGCTCGTCAAGTTTAACCTGAGTATTCCGCGTGTGCAAAACTGGCTTGCACCCGTTGTAGATGGACGTAGAGCCTATCACACCCGATCATCACGTGGTGTCTGGGCACGACGAACTTTGGCAACGGTGCATACTCAGGGAGAACACTTCTTGATAATTAGTGAGAGATCATCTTATAATGCTACCGTCAAACAAAACAGAATAAGATGTATAACAGATAAACATCATATGCAATCAAAATATGTGACATGATATGGCCATGATCATCTTGCGCCTTTGATCTCCATCTCCAAAGTACTTTCATGATCTCTATCGTCACCGGCACGACACCATGATCTTCATCATCTTGATCTATATCAATGTGTCGTCACATGGTCGTCTCGCCAACTATTGCTCTTGCAACTATTGCTATCGCATAGCGATAAAGTAAAGCAATTATTTGGCACTTGCATCTTATGCAACAAAGAGACAACCATAGAGCTTCTGCCAGTTGCCGATAACTTCAGCAAAACATGATCATATCATACAACAACTTATATCTCATCACGTCTTGACCATATCACATCACAACATGCCCTGCAAAAAAAAAGTTAGACATCCTCTACTTTGTTGTTGCAAGTTTTACGTGGCTGCTACGGGCTGAGCAAGAACCGTTCTTACCTACGCATCAAAACCACAACGATAGTTCGTCAAGTTGGTGCTGTTTTAACCTTCTCAAGGACCGGGCGTAGCCACACTCGGTTCAACTAAAGTTGGAGAAACTGACACCCGCTAGTCACCTGTGTGCAAAGCACGGCGGTAAAACCAGTCTCGCGTAAGCGTGCGCGTAATGTCGGTCCAGGCCGCTTCATCCAACAATACCGCCGAACCAAAGTATGACATGCTGGTAAGCAGTATGACTTGTATCGCCCACAACTCACTTGTGTTCTACTCGTGCATATAACATCAACGCATAAAACCTAGGCTCGGATGCCACTGTTGGGGAACGTAGTAATTTCAAAAAAATATCCTACGCACACGCAAGATCATGGTGATGCATAGCAACGAGAGGGGAGAGTGTGTCCACGTACCCTCGTAGACCGTAAGCGGAAGCGTTATGACAACGCGGTTGATGTAGTCGTACGT
Organism: Triticum aestivum; assembly: GCF_018294505.1. Classification (NCBI taxonomy): domain Eukaryota; kingdom Viridiplantae; phylum Streptophyta; class Magnoliopsida; order Poales; family Poaceae; genus Triticum; species Triticum aestivum. The sequence goes on from NC_057795.1 coordinate 587,737,757, forward strand.
CTTCACGATCCGACCGATCCAAGCACCGAACGTATGGCACCTCCGAGTTCAGCACATGTTCAGCTCGATGACGATCCCCGGGCTCCGATCCAGCAAAGCTTCGGGGATGAGTTCCGTCAGCACGACGGCGTGGTGACGATGATGATGTTCTACCGGCGCAGGGCTTCGCCTAAACTCCGCGAC
>NC_057795.1:587737949-587739275 GCF_018294505.1 Triticum aestivum
TAGATTATTGACTCTAGTGCAAGTGGGAGACTGAAGGAAATATGCCCTAGAGGCAATAATAAAGTTATTATTAATTTCCTCATATCATGATAAATGTTTATTATTCATGCTAGAATTGTATTAACCGGAAACATGATACATGTGTGAATACATAGACAAACATATAGTCACTAGTATGCCTCTACTTGACTAGCTCATTAATCAAAGATGGTTATGTTTCCTAACCATAAACATGTGTTGTCATTTGATTAATGGGATCACATCATTAGGAGAATGATGTGATTGACATGACCCATCCCGTTAGCTTAGCACTTGATCGATTAGTATTCTACTATTGCTTTCTTCATGACTTATACATGTTCCTGCAACTATGAGAAATATGCAACTCCCGTTTATCGGAAGAACACTTTGGGTACTACCAAACGTCACAACGTAACTGGGTGATTATAAAGGAGTACTACAGGTGTCTCCGAAGGTACATGTTGAGTTGGCGTATTTCAAGATTAGGTTTTGTCACTCCGATTGTCGGAGAGGTATCTCTGGGCCCTCTCGGTAATACTCATCACTTAAGCCTTGCAAGCATTATAACTAATAAGTTAGTTATGAGATGACCTATTACAAAACGAGTAAAGAGACTTGCCAGTAACGAGATTGAACTAGGTATTGGATACCGACGATCAAATCTCGGGCAAGTAACATACCGATGACAAAGGGAACAACGTATGTTGTTATGCGGTTTGACCGATAAAGATCTTCGTAGAATATGTAGGAACCAATATGGGCATCCAGGTCCCGCTATTGGTTATTGACCGAGAATGGTTTTAGATCATGTCTACATAGTTCTCGAACCCGTAGGGTCCGCACGCTTAACGTTTTGATGACAGTTTTATTATGAGTTTACAAGTTTTGATGTACCGAAGTTTGTTCGGAGTCCCGGATGTGATCACGGACATGACGAGGAGTCTCGGAATGGTCGAGACATAAAGATTGATATATTGGAAGCCTATGTTTGGACATCAGAATGGTTCCGGGTGAAATCGGCATTTTACCGGAGTACCGGGAGGTTACCGGAACCCCCCGGGGGGTTAATGGGCCTACATGGGCCACGAGGGAGAAGAGAGAAGGAGCCAGGAGGGGACCGCGCACCCCTCCCCCTCCTAGTCCGAATAGGACAAGGGAAGGCGGGCGGCGCCCCCCTTTCCTTCCCCTCTTCCTCCTCTTCCCCCCTTCTCCTATTCCAACTAGGAAAGAAGGGAGTCCTACTGCCGGTGGGAGTAGGACTCCCCCCTTGGCGCGCCCTCCTTGGCCAGCCACCTCCTCCCCCCT
>NC_057795.1:587739285-587743161 GCF_018294505.1 Triticum aestivum
CAATGAAGATAAACCTCAAATCACGGATCCAATCCGCATCATTGCTACTAACATTTTTCAACACAATTTTCTCTAGGAACATATCAAAATAAACATATGAAAGCAACAATGCAAGCTATTGATCTACAACATAATTTGCAAAATACTACCAGGACTAAGTTCATAATAAATTTAAGTTCAATTAATCATATTACTTAAGAACTCCCACTTAGAAAGACATCCCTCTAATCCTCTAAGTGATCAGGTGATCCAAATCAACTAAACCATAACCGATCATCACGTGAAATGGAGTAGCTTTCAATGGTGAACATCATTATGTTGATCATATCTACTATATGATTCACGCTCGACCTTTCGGTCTCCGTGTTCCGAGGCCATATCTGCATATGCTAGGCTCGTCAAGTTTAACCTGAGTATTCCGCGTGTGCAAAACTGGCTTGCACCCGTTGTAGATGGACGTAGAGCCTATCACACCCGATCATCACGTGGTGTCTGGGCACGACGAACTTTGGCAACGGTGCATACTCAGGGAGAACACTTCTTGATAATTAGTGAGAGATCATCTTATAATGCTACCGTCAAACAAAACAGAATAAGATGTATAACAGATAAACATCATATGCAATCAAAATATGTGACATGATATGGCCATGATCATCTTGCGCCTTTGATCTCCATCTCCAAAGTACTTTCATGATCTCTATCGTCACCGGCACGACACCATGATCTTCATCATCTTGATCTATATCAATGTGTCGTCACATGGTCGTCTCGCCAACTATTGCTCTTGCAACTATTGCTATCGCATAGCGATAAAGTAAAGCAATTATTTGGCACTTGCATCTTATGCAACAAAGAGACAACCATAGAGCTTCTGCCAGTTGCCGATAACTTCAGCAAAACATGATCATATCATACAACAACTTATATCTCATCACGTCTTGACCATATCACATCACAACATGCCCTGCAAAAAAAAAGTTAGACATCCTCTACTTTGTTGTTGCAAGTTTTACGTGGCTGCTACGGGCTGAGCAAGAACCGTTCTTACCTACGCATCAAAACCACAACGATAGTTCGTCAAGTTGGTGCTGTTTTAACCTTCTCAAGGACCGGGCGTAGCCACACTCGGTTCAACTAAAGTTGGAGAAACTGACACCCGCTAGTCACCTGTGTGCAAAGCACGGCGGTAAAACCAGTCTCGCGTAAGCGTGCGCGTAATGTCGGTCCAGGCCGCTTCATCCAACAATACCGCCGAACCAAAGTATGACATGCTGGTAAGCAGTATGACTTGTATCGCCCACAACTCACTTGTGTTCTACTCGTGCATATAACATCAACGCATAAAACCTAGGCTCGGATGCCACTGTTGGGGAACGTAGTAATTTCAAAAAAATATCCTACGCACACGCAAGATCATGGTGATGCATAGCAACGAGAGGGGAGAGTGTGTCCACGTACCCTCGTAGACCGTAAGCGGAAGCGTTATGACAACGCGGTTGATGTAGTCGTACGTCTTCACGATCCGACCGATCCAAGCACCGAACGTATGGCACCTCCGAGTTCAGCACATGTTCAGCTCGATGACGATCCCCGGGCTCCGATCCAGCAAAGCTTCGGGGATGAGTTCCGTCAGCACGACGGCGTGGTGACGATGATGATGTTCTACCGGCGCAGGGCTTCGCCTAAACTCCGCGACAATATGACCGAGGTGGAATATGGTGGAGGGGGGCACCGCACACGGCTAAGGAACGATCCGTAGATCAACTTGTGTTGTTTTGCCTAGAGGTGCCCCCTGCCCCCGTATATAAAGGAGCAAGGGGGAGGGGGCGGCCGGCCTAGGAGGGGGCGCGCCAAGGGGAGTCCTACTCCCACCGGGAGTAGGACTCCCTCCTTCCTTGTTGGAGTAGGAGAAGGGGAAAGAGGGGGAGAGGAAGAAGGAAAGGGGGCTGCGCCCCTTGTCCAATTCGGACCAGAGGGGGGGGAGGGCACAGGCCTCCTTCCTTTTGGCCTCTCTCCTCTATTCCCGTATGGCCCAATAAGGCCCATATACTCCCCGGCGAATTCCCGTAACTCTCCGGTACTCCGAAAAATACCCGAATCACTCGGAACCTTTCCGAACTCCGAATACAGTCGTCCAATATATCGATCTTTATGTCTCGACCATTTCGAGACTCCTTGTCATGTCCCCGATCTCATCCGGGACTCCGAACTCCTTCGGTACATCAAAACTCATAAACTCATAATATAACTGTCATCGAAACCTTAAGCGTGCGGACCCTACGGGTTCGAGAACTATGTAGACATGACCTAGAACTATTCTTGGTCAATAACCAATAGCGGAACCTGGATGCCCATATTGGCTCCTACATATTCTACGAAGATCTTTATCGGTCAAATCGCATAACAACATACTTGTTCCCTTTGTCATCGGTATGTTACTTACCCGAGATTCGATCGTCGGTATCCAATACCTAGTTCAATCTCGTTACCGGCAAGTCTCTTTAGTCATTACGTAATGCATCATTCCGTAACTAACTCATTAGCTACATTGCTTGCAAGGCTTATAGTGATGTGCATTACCGAGAGGGCCCAGAGATACTTCTCCGACAATCGGAGTGACAAAACCTAATCTCGAAATACGCCAACCCAACATGTACCTTTGGAGACACCTATAGTACTCCTTTATAATCACCCAGTTATGTTGTGACGTTTGGTAGCACCCAAAGTGTTCCTCCGGTAAACGGGAGTTGCATAATCTCATAGTTACAGGAACATGTATAAGTCATGAAGAAAGCAATAGCAACATACTAAACGATCGTGTGCTAAGCTAACGGAATGGGTCAAGTCAATCACATCATTCTCCTAATGATGTGATCCCGTTAATCAAATGACAACTCATGTCTATGGTTAGGAAACTTAACCATCTTTGATTCACGAGCTAGTCAAGTAGAGGCATACTAGTGACACTTTGTTTGTCTATGTATTCACACATGTATCATGTTTCCGGTTAATAAGATTCTAGCATGAATAATAAACATTTATCATGAAATAAGGAAATAAATAATAACTTTATTATTGCCTCTAGGGCATATTTCCTTCACGATGGCCCCTGCTGCTTCAAGGAGAAGAAGCGCGCCCAGAGGTCGATCATGGGCTCTACCCCCAGGTACCCCTCGCACAGGGTCACAAAGCCGGAGAGCTGGACGATGGCACCGGCGCCAAGATGATGCGGCTGGAGCCTGAAGAACTCCAAGAACACGCGGAAGAAGGTGCTCGCTGGCAGCCCAAAACCGCGTTCGAAATGCGTGAGGAAGACGACGCGCTCCTGCCCCTCGGGCCGGGGCCTCTGCTCGCCGCGCGGCAGGCGGACGTCAACGTCCGTCTCCCGCGGCAGGAGCCGCGAAGCTCGAAGATGGGTGATGTCATCGGTGGCGACAATCGAGCCCATCCAGGAGCCCAACGACAGCGGCATGGACAGAAGAAGAAGAGAGAGGATGGACGATGGAGGAAGCTCTACTCGGTGCTGTGGGCGTAGCTGTGCGTCGGTGGCAAAGAGCAGAGCAGGAGCATGGGGACAGGAGGGCGCGAGCGAGAATGGTGTCCGCCGCCCCCTTGCCCGCTCAATTTATAACCCTTGGTTCAAACGTGGGGAAGTGGGATCGTCTGCACGCACCCGTTCCAGTACCCTGCAATAAGTGCGCACGTACACGCGCAGTAACTGCCCGGGGAAGAGCAACCAACCCCCGGATGCTACAATAAATCCGCGCGCGTGGGCCAAGGGTGCGCGACGGCGGGCCCCGGCCCATCGCCCGGTCCCGTCATGCGCGTGGCCTGTCATGCCCCTCTGGCTTCTGGGCACCACCTGGCGCCTGC
>NC_057795.1:587743171-587743647 GCF_018294505.1 Triticum aestivum
CCCATGCCTATGGTTAGCCAGACACTACTAGGGAAAACCTTATACACAGAATCTTACCAGTAGCGCGTGTTAAAATGAGGCGCTACTGCTACTTAGCAGTAGCGCGTCTGCCAAAACCGCGCTACTGTTACCCCCTTAGCAGTAGCGCGACAGGAAAAGAACGCGCTACTACTATAATTGCCACACCGTTCCCGACTAGCTAGGTATAGTAGTAGCGCCCTTCTGGAAATGGCGCTACTACTACGGATTTTAGCAGCAGCGTGTTTTTCCTCCCCACGCTACTGTTAAAGCTATTTTCACCTAACCCCCCGCGCGGCCTGATTCCCTCTCCTCTGCTTCCTCCCCCAATTCCCCACTCTCTCTTCTCCCCCTCGTCGCCCCCGCCTCGCCGCCGTCTCCCCCGACCCTGCCTTGCGGCCGTCTCCCCCGCCCGCCTCGCCACCGTCTCCCCCGGCCCCGCCTCGCCGCTGTCTCCC
>NC_057795.1:587743735-587745059 GCF_018294505.1 Triticum aestivum
ACCCTGCCTCGCAGCCGTCTCCCCCGACCCCGCCTCGCCGCGCGTCGGTGCTGCCGTCTCCCCTGACCCCATCTCTCTCCCCGCCCTCTGTAAGCACTCTCCCCTTCCCATCCCTCTTGTTTGCTTAGTATGAACCCTAGCTATTTAGTGCTAGTTAGTATGAACCCTAGGCTATTTTTAGTGCTAGTTAGTTAATCACAATTAGTATTAACCCTATTTAATTAGGGCAGTAGTTCCTAGGTACTAATTAGTTAGTAAGAACTAGGTACATAGGAAATGTCTGACGATGAAAAGGACTTCGGTATTTGCAAATACTGCGAAGACGAGCGCGGCCTGTGCGATGGAATCTTCCTAGATGATGATAGGCGCTTCAGCATCAAGCTGGACGAGAACTTCGAAGTGGATACAGTAAGTCATAACGACAAGTCTTTTTTCGTAATTAAGCATGACATATGCTTCATTTGCTTCAACTTATAATTTGTTTTTACTATTCTACTAGCGTATCCCCTGCCATGCAAGAGTTTTTGTATTGGATAAGATAGGTTGCAGTTGTACTATGGAGGTAAAGAAATTTTACTTGAAGACTGAGCATGGTTATATTTTCCACACAAAATTATACAATTCAGACGACTACACCTATTTTGGATGCAAAACATGGCGAGCACTATGCAAGACTTATGCATTTGAGCCTGATATGGTTATCACCTTTGATATTCGTCCGGAAGATGATATTGAAGGTAATACCGACATCTGGGTCGATGTGCAGATGCCTCCAGTTATACCAAAATGTGAGTTTCTCAACCATATTTATGTCTTTGATATTGTTTATTCAAAAATAGTTGACAATTAATTTCTATTGATAGCTTATTTCGGTGCGAGCAAACATGTCCAGCGCTTGGTAGACAGGACCGTATACTGTGCCGGGGCTGAACTCAACTGCGAGGAGCTCAGTCATTATGTTTCATGGCTTGCGGATCTTGATACTGTCAAGACAAATTTTCTTCCTGCATTTAGAAATGTTAGTACTGAAAACGTGCGACCAATAGTGTTCGTAATGAACTACAGTCACATCTATTTAGGAAGGATGGTAAGATTTTTAATATTTGTCCTCAGTGCATCTTTTCCATACATTATTTTTGAAGCTAAACTTCATTGCTAAGTATGTTACCATACGATGTTCTTCAACAAGGAGTCCCGATGAATGTTGTGCCTTATGGGATCGAGACTAAAGGTACCATGAGTATTATTAGCTTACGGCCAAGATATCCTACAGATTACTTTAATGCATTCAAGATTAGCGATGGATGCTTAATAGTGCAAGACT
>NC_057795.1:587745069-587747975 GCF_018294505.1 Triticum aestivum
GGGCACAGGCCTCCTTCCTTTTGGCCTCTCTCCTCTATTCCCGTATGGCCCAATAAGGCCCATATACTCCCCGGCGAATTCCCGTAACTCTCCGGTACTCCGAAAAATACCCGAATCACTCGGAACCTTTCCGAACTCCGAATACAGTCGTCCAATATATCGATCTTTATGTCTCGACCATTTCGAGACTCCTTGTCATGTCCCCGATCTCATCCGGGACTCCGAACTCCTTCGGTACATCAAAACTCATAAACTCATAATATAACTGTCATCGAAACCTTAAGCGTGCGGACCCTACGGGTTCGAGAACTATGTAGACATGACCTAGAACTATTCTTGGTCAATAACCAATAGCGGAACCTGGATGCCCATATTGGCTCCTACATATTCTACGAAGATCTTTATCGGTCAAATCGCATAACAACATACTTGTTCCCTTTGTCATCGGTATGTTACTTACCCGAGATTCGATCGTCGGTATCCAATACCTAGTTCAATCTCGTTACCGGCAAGTCTCTTTAGTCATTACGTAATGCATCATTCCGTAACTAACTCATTAGCTACATTGCTTGCAAGGCTTATAGTGATGTGCATTACCGAGAGGGCCCAGAGATACTTCTCCGACAATCGGAGTGACAAAACCTAATCTCGAAATACGCCAACCCAACATGTACCTTTGGAGACACCTATAGTACTCCTTTATAATCACCCAGTTATGTTGTGACGTTTGGTAGCACCCAAAGTGTTCCTCCGGTAAACGGGAGTTGCATAATCTCATAGTTACAGGAACATGTATAAGTCATGAAGAAAGCAATAGCAACATACTAAACGATCGTGTGCTAAGCTAACGGAATGGGTCAAGTCAATCACATCATTCTCCTAATGATGTGATCCCGTTAATCAAATGACAACTCATGTCTATGGTTAGGAAACTTAACCATCTTTGATTCACGAGCTAGTCAAGTAGAGGCATACTAGTGACACTTTGTTTGTCTATGTATTCACACATGTATCATGTTTCCGGTTAATAAGATTCTAGCATGAATAATAAACATTTATCATGAAATAAGGAAATAAATAATAACTTTATTATTGCCTCTAGGGCATATTTCCTTCACGATGGCCCCTGCTGCTTCAAGGAGAAGAAGCGCGCCCAGAGGTCGATCATGGGCTCTACCCCCAGGTACCCCTCGCACAGGGTCACAAAGCCGGAGAGCTGGACGATGGCACCGGCGCCAAGATGATGCGGCTGGAGCCTGAAGAACTCCAAGAACACGCGGAAGAAGGTGCTCGCTGGCAGCCCAAAACCGCGTTCGAAATGCGTGAGGAAGACGACGCGCTCCTGCCCCTCGGGCCGGGGCCTCTGCTCGCCGCGCGGCAGGCGGACGTCAACGTCCGTCTCCCGCGGCAGGAGCCGCGAAGCTCGAAGATGGGTGATGTCATCGGTGGCGACAATCGAGCCCATCCAGGAGCCCAACGACAGCGGCATGGACAGAAGAAGAAGAGAGAGGATGGACGATGGAGGAAGCTCTACTCGGTGCTGTGGGCGTAGCTGTGCGTCGGTGGCAAAGAGCAGAGCAGGAGCATGGGGACAGGAGGGCGCGAGCGAGAATGGTGTCCGCCGCCCCCTTGCCCGCTCAATTTATAACCCTTGGTTCAAACGTGGGGAAGTGGGATCGTCTGCACGCACCCGTTCCAGTACCCTGCAATAAGTGCGCACGTACACGCGCAGTAACTGCCCGGGGAAGAGCAACCAACCCCCGGATGCTACAATAAATCCGCGCGCGTGGGCCAAGGGTGCGCGACGGCGGGCCCCGGCCCATCGCCCGGTCCCGTCATGCGCGTGGCCTGTCATGCCCCTCTGGCTTCTGGGCACCACCTGGCGCCTGCACGAAGCCCGAGGGATTGCCTCAAGATTCAGCGGAATCCTCGGTTCCCACCACAGCCGGGATGCCGCGATCCGGTTTCCCAGAAAACCGGCACACAGTGGGTGTTGCCGGATCCGGCGCTCGCAGAATCCACCTTGCTCAAGGGGGAAACTGCGAAGGCCCACTCATCCGAAGACGGTGGACCTTCATAGCTTCGGGGACTACTATCAGGGGGATGAACCCCGGGCAGGCAACAGAACCTGGATCCTTTTCAAAAATGGCGGGGCCCACATCGCCCTGCAAACCGGCACGCGCCTGGCCGGGTCGCTCGACCCGGCAAGGCCTGCAACCCGGCCAAGCTCTTCGACTCGGCAAGCTACATTGACCTGGCCACAACAACTAGCGCAAGACAACCCAACCCGGCGCCACCAAGGCTTCCCCAACAAGCCGAACCCACCTGTGCCGTGCACGACAACCCAGCGACGGGTCAGATCCCGTCCCATCCAAGCCGTACGATGGGACGAGGCTTCAATCACCTATGACCAAGACTACAGTCCTTCCACCCATGCCTATGGTTAGCCAGACACTACTAGGGAAAACCTTATACACAGAATCTTACCAGTAGCGCGTGTTAAAATGAGGCGCTACTGCTACTTAGCAGTAGCGCGTCTGCCAAAACCGCGCTACTGTTACCCCCTTAGCAGTAGCGCGACAGGAAAAGAACGCGCTACTACTATAATTGCCACACCGTTCCCGACTAGCTAGGTATAGTAGTAGCGCCCTTCTGGAAATGGCGCTACTACTACGGATTTTAGCAGCAGCGTGTTTTTCCTCCCCACGCTACTGTTAAAGCTATTTTCACCTAACCCCCCGCGCGGCCTGATTCCCTCTCCTCTGCTTCCTCCCCCAATTCCCCACTCTCTCTTCTCCCCCTCGTCGCCCCCGCCTCGCCGCCGTCTCCCCCGACCCTGCCTTGCGGCCGTCTCCCCCGCCCGCCTCGCCACCGTCTCCCCCGGCCCCGCCTCGCCGCTGTCTCCC
>NC_057795.1:587748667-587780538 GCF_018294505.1 Triticum aestivum
AACGACAAGTCTTTTTTCGTAATTAAGCATGACATATGCTTCATTTGCTTCAACTTATAATTTGTTTTTACTATTCTACTAGCGTATCCCCTGCCATGCAAGAGTTTTTGTATTGGATAAGATAGGTTGCAGTTGTACTATGGAGGTAAAGAAATTTTACTTGAAGACTGAGCATGGTTATATTTTCCACACAAAATTATACAATTCAGACGACTACACCTATTTTGGATGCAAAACATGGCGAGCACTATGCAAGACTTATGCATTTGAGCCTGATATGGTTATCACCTTTGATATTCGTCCGGAAGATGATATTGAAGGTAATACCGACATCTGGGTCGATGTGCAGATGCCTCCAGTTATACCAAAATGTGAGTTTCTCAACCATATTTATGTCTTTGATATTGTTTATTCAAAAATAGTTGACAATTAATTTCTATTGATAGCTTATTTCGGTGCGAGCAAACATGTCCAGCGCTTGGTAGACAGGACCGTATACTGTGCCGGGGCTGAACTCAACTGCGAGGAGCTCAGTCATTATGTTTCATGGCTTGCGGATCTTGATACTGTCAAGACAAATTTTCTTCCTGCATTTAGAAATGTTAGTACTGAAAACGTGCGACCAATAGTGTTCGTAATGAACTACAGTCACATCTATTTAGGAAGGATGGTAAGATTTTTAATATTTGTCCTCAGTGCATCTTTTCCATACATTATTTTTGAAGCTAAACTTCATTGCTAAGTATGTTACCATACGATGTTCTTCAACAAGGAGTCCCGATGAATGTTGTGCCTTATGGGATCGAGACTAAAGGTACCATGAGTATTATTAGCTTACGGCCAAGATATCCTACAGATTACTTTAATGCATTCAAGATTAGCGATGGATGCTTAATAGTGCAAGACTAGACCAAATATATGATGGGGGAGCGCAGAGAAGTACTAGGGGGCAGCAAACAGATGCGCTACCCACGGTTAGGAGATAGGTTCATCTGCATGCTCCAACTTGATCAAGGAGGAGAGGTATACATGTTTTATGTTATTTTACGTGCGAGAGAGCAGCAGGAGTGATTAGCTAGCTAGAAATGAGTTTGAAGATGATGATGTGCTACACTATTACTATGATGATAAAATAGCTAGTGTTGGTGGTAATGACTATGATGATTATTATTAGCTAGCGTTAGTGGTGATTAAATAAATATTGTTGGTGATAATGACTATGATGATGATTAAATAGCTTGTGCTGGCGGATTAGATTCAAGTGGAGGCAACATGTAGTGCACATCGAAAGTACTACTAGTCCAAACTAGATCAAGTTTGGATTAGTAGTATACTTTTGACATGCACCACATATTGCCTCCACTTGAACCTAATCCACCTTCATTTGACACACTGTTATGGACATAATGATGTAAACCTCATAACTGGTATTGTACCAATATTTGTACGATAGAGAGAAAACCGCATAAATACAGTAAAAAAAATGAATACTAGTAGCGATGGAGAGAAAACGCGCCGCCACTAGTTTCATTAGCAGTAGCGTGGGGTTGAACAAACGCTGCAGCTAGTTGTCCTAGCAGTAGCACACGCCGGCACACGTTACTACTAAGCAATAGTTGTAGCGCCTTATTAGTAGCACGCCTACCTGCGCTACTAGTGAGCACAAAACCAGCGCTACTAGTGAGCACAAAACCAGCGCTACTGCTAGGGTTTTCCCTAGTAGTGAGAGCATGGCAACAGTGCCCCTTACCTACCCGCTGACCGAGGCTGGCGTGGCAATAGTGCTCCCGCCTTCGCCGCTAACGGCAGCAAGCGGCAACCTAACGGAGAGCATTGTACATGACTCGACTCGGCCACGCCCTGACGATTGATAAGACGGCGAATAGTTCCCCTAGGCACGCGGGGCCTGCACCTAGGGGAACCCAGCAAACCACAAGCCCTCAAGCGGGACCCAGCCCAGTATCCCGGACACCGATAATACGGACCCACCGACTCGGCGTATTACCATTGTAACCCTGGGTGGGTTGATCTATAAACCCCCCCAGGAACCCACGCCTACAGAGAGAGGCACATGTATGAGACACGAGAGAAACACAAGCAAGCATAGGACTAGCCACCCAACGCCAGCACCGGAGAGAAGGAGCAGCCCAAGCCTTGTCCAGCTTCCTTCCTCCTCATACAGCTCCAGGAGCAACATTGTACTATCGATCATCCAACTAAACTCGGCAGGACTAGGGGTATTATCTCTCCGGAGAGCCCCGAACCTGGGTATGTGCGGCGTCCCACGCCCGCGCATGCCAACCTCGCCTCTAGATCCCACCAGCACCTCGGGCCTCCTCCTCTCTTTAGCCATCCCTTGGCAAACAGGTATAGTAGGTTAATTAGGTGAAGTTAAGTGAATAACCTAAATGAATGAAATTAGTAGTTAACTGTTTTTTTCCTTTCATCATTATTGAGCACTAAAGTAAACTGAATTTTGTTCTATTAGTAGTTAAATGAGTTTTTTTTCTACACTTAGTTTTTGAATTAGTTTGTGAAATTTGGACATGTGGTTGCTCGTGTATATTTGGACATGTGTTGCAGTGTCGAAGATGGATATTTGAACACTGTTTCCAGGGAATGAAGCCGAGTGGCCTATGTTTTGCTGGAATGTTGATTCATTTGTTGGAGGAACGTAGCAGAAATTCGAAATTTTCCTACGAGTCATCAAGATCTATCTATGGAGAAACTAGCAACGAAGGTAAGGAGAGTGCATCTACATACCCTTGTAGATCGCTAAGCGGAAGCATTCAAGAGAACGGGGTTGAAGGAGTCGTACTCGTCGTGATCCAAATCACCGGAGATCCTAGTGCCGAACGGACGGCACCTCCGCATTCAACACACGTACGGCCCGGTGACGTCTCCCACGCCTTGATCCAGCAAGGAGAGAGGGAGAGATTGGGGAAGACTTCGTCCAGCAGCAGCACGACGGCGTGGTGGTGGAGGAGTGTGGCAATCCTGCAAGGCTTCGCCAAGCACCGCGGGAGAGGAGTACTTGGGAGAGGGGGAGGGCTGCGGCAGAACTTGGGGTGCGGCTGCCCTCCCACCCCTCCACTATTTATAGGTGGGGAGAGAAGGGGGCCGGCCCCCCTAGATCCCATCTAGGGTTGGGGGCGGCGGCCAAGGGGGGGAGGAGTGCCTCCCAAGTCAAGTGGAGGCCCTCCCCCTTAGGGTTTCCCCTCTCCCATGCGCATGGGCCTTGGGGGGGCTGGTGCCCCTGGCCCATTAAGGCTAGGGCGCCCCCTTACAGCCCATGCTGCTGTATTGGACATGGTGGAACAATTTCCGGACCTCCGGACCCCTCCGGAATCCTTCGGAACCTTCTGGAAGCTTCCCGGTACAATACCAGAAAAACTCGAACTTTTCCCGGAACCCGAACAACAACTTTCCATATATAAATCTTTACCTCCGAACCATTCCGGAACTCCTTGTGATGTCCAGGATCTCATCTGGGACTCCGAACAACATTCGTTAACCACATACAAATTTCCTTTATAACCCTAGCGTCATCGAACCTTAAGTGTGTAGACCCTACGGGTTCGGGAACCATGCAGACATGACCGAGACGTTCTCCGGTCAATAACCAATAGCGGGATCTGGATACCCATGTTGGCTCCCACATGTTCCATGATGATCTCATCGGATGAACCACGATGTCGAGGAATCAATCAACCCCGTATACAATTCCCTTTGTCTAGCGGTATTGTACTTGCCCGAGATTCGATCGTCGGTATCCCAATACCTTGTTCAATCTCGTTACTGGCAAGTCTCTTTACTCGTTCCGTAACACATCATCCCGTGATCAACCCCTTGGTCACATTATGCACATTATGATGATGTCCTACCGAGTGGGCCCAGAGATACCTCTCCGTCAACCAGAGTGACAAATCCCAGTCTCGATTCGTGCCAACCCAACAGACACTTTCGGAGATACCCGTAGTTCACCTTTATAGCCACCCAGTTACGTTGTGACGTTTGGTACACCCAAAGCATTCCTAAGCTATCCGGGAGTTGCACAATCTCATGGTCGAAGGAAATCATACTTGACATTAGAAAAGCTTTAGCATACGAACTACACGATCTTTGTGCTAGGCTAGGATTGGGTCTTGTCCATCACATCATTCTCCTAATGATGTGATCCCGTTATCAACGACATCCAATGTCCATGGTCAGGAAACTGTAACCATCTATTGATCAACAAGCTAGTCAATTAGAGGCTTACTAGGGACATGGTGTTGTCTATGTACCCACACATGTATCTGAGTTTCCTATCAATACAATTATAGCATGGATAATAAATGATTATCATGAACAAGGAAATATAATAATAATAACTAATTTATTATTGCCTCTAGGGCATATTTCCAACACTCTCCCACTTGCACTAGAGTCAATAATCTAGTTCACATGGCCATGTGATTAAAACTGATAGGTCACATCGCCATGTGACCAACATCCAAAGAGTTTACTAGTGTCACTAAACTAGTTCACATCACCATGTGATTAAGACTCAATGTGTTCTGGGGTTTGATCTTGTTTTGCTTGTGAGAGAGGTTTTAGTCAACGGGTCTGCAACATCCAGATCCGTATGTATTTTGCAAATCTCTAGGTCATATTGTAAATACTGCTTCCACGCTCCACTTTGAGCTATTCCAAATGGTTGCTCCACTATACGTATCCGGTTTGCTACTCGGAGTCACTCGGATAGGTGTTAAAGCTTGCATCGACATAACCGTTTACGCCGAACTCTTTATCACCTCCATAATCGAGAAACATGTCCTTATTTACTCCAAGGACAATTTTGACCGCTGTCCAATGATCCATTCCTGGATCATTCTTGTACCCCTTGACTGACTCATAGCAAGGCACACTTCCGGTGCGGTACATAGCATAGAATACTATAGAGCCTACGTCTGAAGCATAGGGGATGACCTTCGTCCTTTCTCTCTCTTCTGCCGTGGTCGAGCTTTAAGTCTTAACTTCATACCTTACAACTCAGGCAAGAACTCCTTCTTTGACTGATTCATCTTGAACACCTTCAAGATCATGTCAAGGTATGTGCTCATTTGAAAGTACCATTTAGCGGTTTTTGTTCTATCCTCATAGATCTTGATGCTCAATGTTCAAGCAGCTTAATCCAGGTTTTCTATTGAAAAACACCTTTCAAACAACCCTATATGCTTTCCAGAAATTCTACATCATTTCCGATCAACAATATGTCAACAACATATACTCATCAGAAATGCTATAGTGCTCCCACTCACTTCTTTGGAAATACAAGTTTCTCATAAACTTTGTATAAACCCAAAATCTTTGATCATCTCATCAAAGCGTATATTCCAACTCCTAGATGCTTACTCCAGTCCTTAGAAGGATTGCTGGAGCTTTGCATACTTGTTAGCATCTTTCAGGATTGACAAAACCTTCTGGTTGTAACACATACAACCTTTCCTCAAGAATGTCGAGGAAACAATGTTTTGACATCCTATCTGCAAGATTTCATAAATCATGCAATAACTTCTAATCCAATTCCAACAGACTCTTAGCATCGCTACGAGTGAGGAAGCTTCACCGTAGTCAACTCCTTGAACTTGTCGGAAAACATCTTAACGACAAGTCGAGCTTTCTTAATGGTGATACTTACCATCATTGTCCGTCTTTCTTTTAAAATCCATCTGTACCCAACAGCCTTACGAACATCAAGTACTTCTTCCAAAGTCCACACTTTGTTTTCATACATGGACCCTCTCTCGGATTTTATGGCCTCTAGCCATTTGTCGGAATCCGGGCCCACCATCGCTTCTCCATAGCTCGTAGGTTCATTGTTGTCTAGCAACATGACTTCCAAGACAGGATTACTGTACCACTCTGAAGTAGTACGCATCCTCGTCACCCTACGAGGTACGGTAGTGACTTGATCCGAAGTTTCATGATCACTATCATAAGCTTCTACTTCAATTGGTGTAGGTGCCACAGGAACAACTTCCTGTGCCCTGCTACAACTAATTGTAGTGACGGTTCAATAACCATATCAAGTCTCCACCATCCGCCCACTCAATTTTTCGAGACAAACTTTTCCTCGAGAAAGGACCCGATTCAAGAAACAATCCCTATTGCTTTCGGATATGAATTAGGAGGTATACCCAACTGTTTTGGGTGTCCTATGAAGATGCATTTTATCTGCTTTGGATTCGAGCTTATCAACCTGAAACCTTTTCACATAAGCGTCGCAGCCCCAAACTTTTAAGAAACGACAACTCAGGTTTCTCCAAACCATAGTTCAAACGGTGTCGTCTCAACGGAATTATGTGGTGCCCTATTAAAGTGAGCGCGGTTGTCTCTAATGCCTAACCCATGAATGATAGTGGTAATTCGATGAGAGACATCATGGTACGCACCATATCCAATAGGGTGCAACTATGATGTTCGGACACACCATCACACTATGGTGTTCCAGGCGGTATTAATTGTGAAACAATTTCCATAGTGTCTTAATTGCGTGCCAAAGCTCGTAACTCAGATACTCATCTCTATGTTCATATCATAGACATTTTATCCCCTTGTCACGATGATCTTCAACTTCACTTTGAAATTACTTGAACCATTCAATAATTCAGACTTGTGTTTCGTCAAGTAAATATACTCGACATCTACTCGAATCATCTGTGAAGTAAGAACATAACGATATTCACTCCATGCCTCATCACTCATTGGACTGCACACATAAAAAATGTGTTACTTCCAACAAGTTGCTATATTGTTCCATCTTACTGAAAACGAGGCTTTTCAGTCATCTTGCCCTTGTGGTATGATTTGCATATCTCAAGTGATTCAAAATCAAGTGAGTCCAAACGATCCATCTGCATGGAGTTTCATCATGCGTATACACCAGTAGACATGGTTCACATGTCTCAAACTTTTCAAAAACGAGTGAGTCCAAAGATCCATCAACATGGAGCTTCTTCATGCGTTTTATACCAATATGACTTACATGGCAGTGCCACAAGTAAGTGGTACTATCATTACTATCTTATATTTTTTGCATGAAAATGTGTATCACTACGATCGAGATTCAATAAACCATTCTTTTAGGTGCAAGACCATTGAAGGTATTATTCAAATAAACAGAGTAACCATTATTCTCCTTAAATGAATAACCGTATTGCAATAGACATAATCCAATCATGTCTATGCTCAACGCAAACACCAAATAACAATTATTTTGGTTTAACACCAATCTCAATGGTAGAGGGAGCGTGCGATGCTTGATCACATCAACCTTGGAAACACTTCCAACACATATCGTCAGTTCACCTTTAGGTAGTCTCCGTTTATTCCGTAGCTTTTATTTCGAGTTACTAACACTTAGCAACCGGACCGGTATCTAATACCTTGGTGCTACTAGGAGTACTAGTAAAGTACACATTAACATGATGTATATCAAATATACTTCAGTCGACCTTGCCTGCCCTCTTATCTACCAAGTATCTAGGGTGGTTCTGCTTTAGTGTCCGTTCCTCTCATTACAAAAGCACTTAGTCTTGGGTTTGGGTTCAACGTTGGTTTTTTTCCAGAGCAGCAACTATTTTGCCGTTTCATGAAGCATCCCTTCTTGCCCTTGCCTTTCTTAAAACTAGTGGTTTTACTAACCAATTGATGCTCCTACTTGACTTCTACTTTCATGGTGTCAAACATCGCGAATACTGCAAGGATCATCATATCTATCCCTGATATGTTATAGTTCATCACGAAGCTCTAGTAGCTTGGTGGCAATGACTTTGGAGAAACATTACTATCTCATCTGGGAGATTAACTCCCACTCGATTCAAGTGATTGTTGTACCCAGACAATCTGAGTACAAGCTCAACGATTGACCTTTTCTCCCTTAGTCTGCAGGCTAAGAATCTCGTCGGAGGTCTTATACCTCTTGACGTGGGCACGAGCCTGAAATTCCAATTCAGCCCTCGAAACATCTCATATGTTCTACGACGTTTCGAAATCGTCTTTGGTGCCTCAACTCTATACCGTTTAACTGAACTATCACGTAGTTATCAAAATGTGTATGTCAGATGTTCGAAACATCCACAGACGACGTTCGAGGTTCAGCACACCGAGCGGTGCATTAAGGACATAAGCCTTCTACTGTCCGCATAATTGCTACTGTCAACTTTCAACTATATTTTCTCTAGGAACATATCTAAAACAGTAGAACTAAAGCGCGAGCTATGACATAATTTGCAAAGGGTTTTTGACTATGTTCAGGATAATTAAATTCATCTTATGAACTCCCACTCAGATAGACATCCCTCCAGTCATCTAAGTGATTACATGATCCGAGTCAACTAGGACGTGTACGATCATCACGTGAGACGGACTAGTCATCATCGGTGAACATCTTCATGTTGATCGTATCCACCATAAGACTCATGCTCGACCTTTTGGTCTCTTGTGTTCCGAGGCCATGTCTGTACATGCTAGGCTCGTCAAGTTAACCTAAGTGTTTCACGTGTGTAAATCTGGCTTACACCCGTTGTATGTGAACGTTAGAATCTGTCACACCCGATCATCACGTGGTGCTTCGAAACGACGAACTTTTGCAATGGTGCACAGTTAGGGGGAACACTTTCTTGAAATTTTAATGAGGGATCATCTTATTTACTACCGTCATTCTAAGCAAATAAGATGTATAAACATGATAAACATCACATGCAATCAAATAGTGACATGATATGGCCAATATCATTTTGCTCCTTTTGATCTCCATCTTCGGGGCTCCATGATCATCATCGTCACCGGCATGACACCATGATCTCCATCACCGTGTCTTCATGAAGTTGTCTCGCCAACTATTACTTCTACTACTATGGCTACCGGTTAGCAATAAAGTAAAGTAATTACATGGCGTTGTTTAATGACACGCATGTCATACAATAAATTAAGACAACTCCTATGGATCCTGCTGGTTGTCATACTCATCGACATGCAAGTCGTGATTCCTATTACAAGAACATGATCAATCTCATACATCACATATCATTCATCACATTCTTTTTGGCCATATCACATCACATAGCATACCCTGCAAAAACAAGTTAGACGTCCTCTAATTGTTGTTGCAAGTTTTTACGTGTCTGCTATAGGTTTCTAGCAAGAACGTTTCTTACCTATGCCAAAACCACAACGTGATATGCCAATTGCTATTTACCCTTCATAAGGACCCTTTTCATCGAATCCGATCCGACTAAAGTGGGAGAGACTGGCACCCGCTAGCCACCTTATGCAACAAGTGCATGTCAGTCGGTGGAACTTGTCTCACGTAAGTGTACGTGTAAGGTCGGTCTGGGCTGCTTCATCCCACAATACCGCTGAATCAAGATTGGACTAGTAACATTAAGCATATTGAACAAAATCAACGCCCACAACTACTTTGTGTTCTACTCATGCAAAGAATCCACGCAATAGACCTAGCTCATGATGCCACTGTTGGAGGAACGTAGCAGAAATTCAAAATTTTCTTACAAGTCACCAAGATCTATCTATGGAGAAACTAGCAACGAAGGGAAGGATAGTGCATCTACATACCCTTGTAGATCACTAAGCGGAAGCGTTCAAGAGAACAGGGTTGAAGGAGTCATACTCGTCGTGATCCAAATCACCGAATATCCTAGTGTCGAACGGACGGCACCTCCGCGTTCAACACACGTACAGCCCGGTGACGTCTCCCACGCCTCGATCCAGCAAGGAGAGAGGGAGAGGCTGGGGAAGACTCCATCCAGTAGCAGGACGACGGGGTGGTGGTGGTGGAGGAGCGTGGCAATCCTGCAGGGCTTCGCCAAGCACCACGGGAGAGGAGGAGTACTTGGGAGAGGGGGAGGGCTGCGGCAGAACTTGGGGTGCGGCTGCCCTCCCACCCCTCCACTATTTATAGGTGGGGAGAGAAGGGGGCCGGCCCCCCTAGATCCCATCTAGGGTTGGGGGCGGCGGCCAAGGGGGGGAGGAGTGCCTCCCAAGTCAAGTGGAGGCCCTCCCCCTTAGGGTTTCCCCTCTCCCATGCGCATGGGCCTTGGGGAGGGGGGCTGGTGCCCCTGGACCATTAAGGCTAGGGCACCCCCTTACAGCCCATGCTGCTGTATTGGAGGTGGTGGAACAATTTCCGGACCTCCGGACCCCTCCGGAATCCTCCGGAACCTTCTGGAAGCTTCCCGGTACAATACCAGAAAAATCCGAACTTTTCCCGAAACCCGAACAACAACTTTCCATATATAAATCTTTACCTCCGAACCATTCCGGAACTCCTCGCGACACCCAGGATCTAATCCGGGACTCCGAACAACATTCGGTAACCACATATAAACTTCCTTTATAACCCTAGCGTCATTGAACCTTAAGTGTGTAGACCCTACGGGTTCGGGAACCATGCAGACATGACCGAGACGTTCTCCGGTCAATAACCAACAGCAGGATCTGGATACCCATGTTGGCTCCCACATGTTCCACGATGATCTAATCGGATGAACCATGATGTCGAGGAATCAATCAACCCCGTATACAATTCTCTTTGTTTAGCGGTATTGTACCTGCCCGAGATTCGATCGTCGGTATCCCGATACCTTGTTCAATCTCGTTACTGGCAAGTCTCTTTACTCGTTTCGTAACACATCATCCCGTGATCAACCCCTTGGTCACATTGTGCACATTATGATGATGTCCTACTAGGCCCAGAGATACCTCTCCGTCAACCGGAGTGACAAATCCCAGTCTCGATCCGTGCCAACCCAACAAACACTTTCGGAGATACCCGTAGTGCACCTTTATAGCCACCCAGTTACGTTGTGACGTTTGGTACACCCAAAGCATTCCTAAGGTATCCGGGAGTTGCACAATCTCATGGTCTAAGGAAATGATACTTGACATTAGAAAAGCTTTAGCATACGAACTACACGATCTTTGTGCTAGGCTTAGGATTGGGTCTTGTCCATCACATCATTCTCCTAATGATGTGATCCCGTTATCAATGACATCCAATGTCCATGGTCAGAAAACTGTAACCATCTATTGATCAACGAGCAAGTCAATTAGAGGCTTACTAGGGACATGGTGTTGTCTATGTACCCACACATGTATCTGAGTTTCCTATCAATACAATTATAGCATGGATAATAAACAATTATCATGAACAAGGAAATATAATAATAATAACTAATTTATTATAGCCTCTAGGGCATATTTCCAACATCATTTCCGTTCCAGAAAATTTCAGGTTCTCGATTTGTCCACTTTTTAGCAAAAGTCATGCCGAATTTTTCCTTGAATTTCAGCATGACTTGTGCTATAAATTAGGACATACCAAGTGCCCGGGATTTGCCGCACCGGGAAGGACTCAACGTTCCTGCCAAGCATAGGCCTTTTTTATGTCATTATTCATTTTATTAGGTCTAGAATTAATTGACTAGATTTAATCGTAGGAAACATGGCTAGCAACGATGAAGGACAGTGTTCTGGTGACTGCGACAACGTGTACCTGGCGGCAGAGGAATTTTTGAGGGAAGCCGATGATCAAAGTTGATGTTGTTGGGTCCACCTGTCACATCAGAGACTGAGACCGACATTGAGACCGGCGCTGAGACTGAGACCGGCGCTGAGACTGAGACCGCCATCGAGACCGGCGCTGAGACTGAGACCTGCACCGAGACTAGCAGAGCCGGTATAGAACCGAAAGCAAATAGGCAACAACTTCCTAACAAGCTCAGGACTACTAGACTGGTGGTCACGAAGGTGGATGATGGCAATTTTGAGCCAAACGCGCCCACGGAAGCGCGCGCGTGCTATAGGTAGCATCATATGGACAACCGCCACCATCAATGATGAGAAACTAAAGAAGATAGATAATATGAGGCCCTCCCTCCTAAACAAGCTGCACCAGATATTCTTGTTCCCGGACCATAATGAAAAGGATTATAAAGATCCAGATAAGGACCCGGCAATGAAGAAGATAAACAAACACGCCATGACCAAGTTTAGCGACACATTGGCCGCTTGAAAAGCAAGGGTGAAACATCGAATTGTCAACAAAAAGGAACCCCACTCCAAGATTGTAAAGGATAATCCGACAATCACATAAGAGCACTTTGAAATATTTAAGGCGGCTTGCAAGGCCGAAGCTGCCAAAAAAAAGTAGAAGTACATGAAGAGGCTTCAACAGAGGAACATTGGGTGCCACCACCTCGGAAGCCGTGGTTACGGCGGGAAGAGGTCCATATGGGCCAAGGTGGACGCGGAAGCCGAGAGTCTAGGCATCCCAGACCCCTTGGCGGAGTTCACCGTCCCGCAGGAGCGTGATGTCCTCAGGGCCCGGCACCATTGAGACCCAGTGAAGAAGGTTTTCGAGATGAAAGCGGTCACGACGGAGTTCATGAGACTGCTTGTAATTTTAGTTTCTGATCAATTTGACTGCATGTTAGTCATATTTGTAAATTATCCTTGTGCCTTTTGCAGAGAGAGCAGCACAGGATTGCGGCCAAAAGTGACTCGCCGTCTGAGGCGTTGGCGATGCCCAAGTGGGACACTCCACTCAACTGGGCGTTGAACATATTGAAAGGACTCCCAATGGAGATTCAACCATCGTATGGACGCGTGCATGGCGTCAGAGATGGCGCCACGTGGAAGAAGTACTACCTTGAGACCACGGAGGAGAGAAAGGAAAGACGGAGGTTAACTGAAGAAAACATCGACAAGAAGGTTGAGATTGCGGTTGAGAAGAAATCATCTGAGATAGTCGCAACAGCGGTAGCTGCCACAAAACAGGTGGTTGCAGATATGTCTACTGTCTTGGTTCCGACCGTTCTCAATTGGAGTAGGCAAAATCCAGAAAAAAATGCAGCGGACTTTCCCCTTGCTGACTTCTTCGGGAGCAGCTCGACTAGCATTGCACCAGCACCTGTGATACGTCTCCAACGTATCTACTTTTCCAAACACTTTTGCCCTTGTTTTGGACTCTAATTTGCATGATTGAATGAAACTAACCCGGACTGACGTTGTTTTTAGCAGAACTGCCATGGTGTTGTTTATTGTGCAGAAAACAAAATTTCTCGGAATGACCTAAAAATCCACGGAGATAACTTTTGGAAAATATAAAAATACTGGCGAAAGAATCAAGACCAGGGGGCCCACACCCTTTCCACGAGGGTGGGGGGCGCGCCCCTCCCCCTGGGTGCGCCCCCTGCCTCGTGGGACCCCTGGAGCTCCACCGACCTCAACTCCAACTCTATATATTCCGTTTCGCGGAGAAAAAAATCAGAGATAAAGTTTCATCGCATTTTACGATATGGAGCCACCGCCAAGCCCTAATCTCTCTCGGGAGGGCTGATTTAGAGTTCGTTCGGGGCTTCGGAGAGGGGGATTCGTCGCCGTCGTCATCATCATCAACCATCCTCCATCGCCAATTTCATGATGCTCACCACCGTGCGTGAGTAATTCCATCGTAGGCTTGCTGGACGGTGATGGGTTGGATGAGATTTACCATGTAATCAAGTTAGTTTTGTTAGGGTTTGATCCCTAGTATCCACTATGTTCTGAGATTGATGTTGCTATGACTTTGCTATGCTTAATGCTTGTCACTAGGGCCCGAGTGCCATGATTTCAGATCTGAACCTATTATGTTTTCATGAATATATGTGAGTTCTTGATCCTATATTGCAAGTCTATAGTCACCTATTATGTGTTATGATCCGACAACCCCGAAGTGACAATAATCGGGATACTTCTCGGTGATGACCGTAGTTTGAGGAGTTCATGTATTCACTATGTGTTAATGCTTTGGTCCGGTACTCTATTAAAAGGAGGCCTTAATATCCCTTAGTTTCCACTAGGACCCCGCTACCACGGGAGGGTAGGACACAAGATGTCATACAAGTTCTTTTCCATAAGCACGTATGACTATATTTGGAATACATGCCTACATTACATTGATGAACTGGAGCTAGTTCTGTGTCACCCTATGTTATAGCTATTACATGAGGAATCGCATTCGACATAATTATCCATCACTGATCCAATGCCTATGATCTTTTCACATATTGTGCTTTGCTTATTTACTTTTCCGTTGCTACTGTTACAATCACTACAAAACTGCTATCTTTACTTTTGCCCCTGTTACCGTTACTATCATACTACTTTGCTACTAAATACTTTGCTGCAGATACTAAGTTATCCAGGTGTGGTTGAATTGACAACTCAACTGCTAATACTTAAGAATATTCTTTGGCTCCCCTTGTGTTGAATCAATAAATTTGGGTTGAATACTCTACCCTCGAAAGCTGTTGCGATCCCCTATACTTGTGGGTTATCAAGACTAATTTCTGGCGCTGTTGCCGGGGAGCATAGCTCTATTCTTTGAGTCACCTGGGATTTATATCTGCTGATCACTATGAAGAACTTGAAAGACGCAAGAACTAAGATTTTTCCCTCAACTACGAGGGGAGGTAAGGAACTGCCATCTAGCTCTGCACTAGATTCTCCTTCTGTTTTGAGCAAGCTTGCGACACCTTAACTTGTTACTGCTATGAATTCTGATATGTTGCATGTTATTGATGATGCCACTTCTGCTATGCATGATACTTATGATGAAACTACTTCTATGCTTGATACTACTGTGCCATTAGGTGAATATCTTGATGAACAACTTGCTAGGGTTAGAGAGAATGAAATTATTGAAAACAAAATTATTGATGATAGTGATGATGATGGTTCTCCCCCTAATTATGAATTGCCTGTTGTTCCTGAGGGTTATGTTATGGATGAAGAAGCCGCTAGAGCTATTTTTGCTTGCAATGATAGATATGATCTTAAGAAGTTATTAGCTAAATGGAAGCAGCAATCTCTTAGTGCTAGAATGAAACCTGACCCCGCTTTTGCTACTTCACCTATCTATGTTACCGATAAGGATTATGAATTCTCTGTTGATCCTGAGATAATTACTTTGGTTGAATCTGATCCTTTTTATGGCTATGAATCTAAAACTGTTGTGGCACATCTTACCAAGTTGAATGATATAGCCACCCTGTTTACTAATGATGAGAAGTACCACTATTATTATATCCTTAAGATATTTCCATTCTCATTAAAGGGTGATGCTAAAACTTGGTTTAATTCTCTTGATCCTGGTTGTGTGCGTAGTCCCCAGGATATGATTTATTACTTCTCTGCTAAATATTTCCCTGCTCATAAGAAACAAGCTGCCTTGCAGGAAATATATAATTTTGTGCAAATCGAAGAAGAGAGTCTCCCACAAGCTTGGGGGAGGCTTCTCCGATTACTTAATTCTTTGCCTGATCATCCTCTTTAGAAAAATGAAATACTTGATATCTATTATAATGGACTAACCGATGCTTCCAAGGACTACTTGGATAGTTGTGCTGGTTGTGTTTTCAGGGAAAGACCAGTCGACCAAGCTGAATTACTATTGAATAATATGTTGACTAATGAAAATAATTGGACTCTTCCTGAGCCAATTCCTGAGGCAATTGAGCCAACTCCCGAGCCTATTCCTAAACCAACTCCGAAGAAGAGGGGTGTTCTATTTCTCAGTCCTGAAGATATGCAAGAGGCAAAGAAATCAATGAAAGAAAAAGGTAGTAAAGCTGAAGATGTTAAAAATTTACCTCCTATTGAAGAAATACACGGTCTTAATCTGCCGCCTATTGAAGAAACACATTGTCTTGATAACCCGACATAGGTAGTAAAGGTAAATTGTCTCTATAGACATGATAAAGTTGAAATCCCGTCTACTAAATTTTATAGCCCATGCTTAGATGAATTTGATGACTTTATGACTAGACAAGAAAGTTTTAATGCTTATGTTGGTAGAGAATTAAAGAATAATGCTTTCAAGATTGGACGCTTGAGTGATTATATGGCTAGAGTTAAAGGTGAACTTAAACTCATTAGCAAATATGCTTCTATGGTTACCACTCAAGCTGAGCAAGTACTTAAAGCTCAAAGTGATTTGCTCGATGAATTAAATAATAAACATGACTTTGCTATTAGAGTGGCTACTAGAACTGGTAGAATGACTCAGGAACCTTTGTATCCTGAAGGCCACCCTAAGAGAATCGAGCAGGATTCTCAGAGAAATGATGTAGATGCACCTAGTCCTTCTAAAAAGAAGAAAAAGAAAAATGATAGGACTTTGCATGCTTCTAGTGAACCTGTTGTAGACACACCTGAGAATCCCAATGATATTTCTATTTCTGATGCTAAAACACAATCAGGTGATGAACATGAACCTAGTAATAATGTTAATGATAATGTTCATGTTGATGCTCTACCTAGCAATAATAATGATGTAGAGATTAAACCTGCTGTTGATCTTGATAACCCACAATCAAAGAATCAACATTATGGTAAGAGAGATTTTGTTGCTAGGAAGCACGGTAGAGAGAGAGAACCATGGGTTTAGAAACCCATGCCCTTTCCTCCTAAACCATCCAATACAAAAGATGATGAAGATTTTGAGCGCTTTGCTAAAATGATTAGACCTATCTTCTTATGTATGCGCTTGACTGATATGCTTAAATCAAATCCTTATGCTAAATATATGAAAGATATCATTACCAATAAAAGAAAGATACCGGAAGATGAAATTTCCACCATGCTTGCTAATTACACTTTTAAAGGTGGAATACCAAAGAAACTTGGAGATCCAGGAGTACCAACTATACCATGCT
Source organism: Triticum aestivum (assembly GCF_018294505.1). Classification (NCBI taxonomy): domain Eukaryota; kingdom Viridiplantae; phylum Streptophyta; class Magnoliopsida; order Poales; family Poaceae; genus Triticum; species Triticum aestivum. The sequence continues at coordinate 587,765,431 of NC_057795.1, forward strand.
CCATTAAAAGAATTATGTTAAAACTGCTTTATGTGATCTTGGAGCCGGTGTTAGTGTTATGCCTCTCTCTTTATATCGTAGACTTGAACTGAATAAGTTGACACCTACTGAAATATCTTTGCAAATGGCTGATAAATCAACTGCTATACCTGTCGGCATTTGTGAGGATGTGCCTGTTGTGGTTGCAAATGTCAGTATCTTAACGGACTTTGTTATTCTTGATATTCCTGAGGACGATAGTATGTCAGTCATCCTTGGTAGACCCTTTTTGAATACTGCAGGGGCTGTTATTGATTGCAACAAAGGCAATGCCACTTTTCATGTTAATGGTAATGAGCATACGGTACACTTACCGAGGAAACAACCTCAAGTTCATAACATCAATTCTATTGGAAAAATTCCAACTATCATTATTGGAGGTTACGAATTTCCTCTTCCTACTGTCAAGAAAATATATGATATTCTTATTGTTGGGGATGTGCATATCCCCGCTGAGGTAACCTAGTGTTATTCGAAATTTCTCCGGTTCCGTGTTATTCGGAATGAGTTTGTTAACAAGACTTGATCAACCTTGTTAGTGGATTCATTTTGATGATCATGAGATGGATGAAACTAGAAGGCACAACCTTCTGTACCCTCTTTTTACTTTCTGTTATTTAGAATAAATAAAGCAAAAGTAGTATTATCTGTCTATTTTCTGAATTATCCGTGTAATAAGAAAATATCCCAAAAATAAAAATGCTCCAAATGCCCTGCAAATTTAGTATGATTTTTTATGGAATATTAGAGGATTTTAGGCACTGAGAACACTGCAGGGGGGGCTGGGGGTGGGGCAAGCACATGGCCACAAGGGTGGAGGGCGCGCCCACCCTGGGCACGCCCCCTGTCTTGTGGGCCCATGGTGGCCCCCTCCACTTATTCCTGCACCCACACACTCCATCTTCCTCCCAAAAAAATCCCCATCCAGCTTAAGCACGAGTGTATCCTGGCAGATTGTTTACATGTTATTCAATTTTGCCAAGGTTGTTGTAGTTGATCCTTGCATGCTATGAACTTGTTCTTGCCTTGGTTTGTTTCACAAACATGCCTTATTGATGATGCTATACTTATCTTGTCATGCAATGACTTGTGGTGAGTGTATCAAGCTTGTTAAGTAGTGTACTTGCTGTTGCTTTTTTGTTAGGCTGAATCTGTTATTTCGTGATGCTATGTAAACCTGCCGCTACTAGTCATTCTATGCATAATCTGGAGATGTTCACTAAGAGTGTTTTGTTCTACATGTCATGCTCTATCCATTCATGCCCCTGGTTGCAATTATAGCTTGCTGTAGCTTGTTCATATCTTGCTACAAAGTTGCTTGATAATGTTGCTGTCAGCCTGTTAACATTAAGTTCAGTTGTTGCCATGATTGTTGCTAGTGTTCCATGCAACCTATGAACTTGCTCTTGCCATGCTTAGCTTCATAAACATGCCTTCTTACTGTTGGTTGCCTTGCCATGCCATATATTGCTCTGTGGTGAGTGGTACAAGCTCATCAACATGCCTTCATAATTCTGTTCCTGTCATGTATGAATCTGTATTATTACTTGCCATGTTTACATGGGTGCCATCATATCTTCTGATCCTTTTTGGCTTATGGCCAGTAAGGGACTCTTGTTCTATGAAATTAGTTGATTCATGCCATGCCTTTGTTTGCCATGATAAGTTCCTGTAACATGTTGTTTGATAGCTCTAAACATTGCAACCTGATGTTAATTTCTGCAAAGTCTGAAACTATTATCATTTGCAATCTTGCCATGTGTGTTTGAGCATGTTCTAGTGATTTCTGGAGATAGCTCAGTGTTCATGTTTTGTAATGCTTTACCTGTAAATCATGCCCATGCCTTTTGTTTTCTTGTTGAGGTCCTATAGCATACTGTTTTGATGCTTGCAATATGCCTAGTTGCTGTTTTGGGCAGATTGTTGTTATGACTTGTATAGAGTGTATGTGTTGCACCGTTGCTCCGTTTTGAGTGTGCTCTATATGAAACTTGCTTAGAATTTCATTTAGTTTCATATTATCATGTTGCATCCTTGTTTTGAGGTGTTTGCTTAATGTTTGGGTGCATTTTGCATCAATGCCATGTTTAACTTATTTTGGTCATATCTTCTAGGCCGTAGCTCCGAACTAAATGAACTTTATATGTAACTTGACTAGAATCTCGTGTAGATCATATTGGTGCATCTTAACTTGCTGTTTAACAACTTGAACATAAGGTTTATTCAGATCTGGACCAATTTCGAAATTTGCATATGAGGACTTACCGGAATTGTTATATGTTGTTTCCGGCCTCATTTAAACTTGCTTTGATGTGTTGCTCTTGTTTGCATCTTCTCTTGCCATGAGTAGCTTCATGTAGTCTTGTCTTGCATTATGCTTGTTGTGCATCATGTCTTGTCTATGTGTGGTGTGTTTACTATGCTGTGTGCTTCTTCTTGTTAGTTCATGTTTCGTTGCGATCGTGAGGATTCGTTCGTCTACACTTGGTTCGGCTTCATCCGTTCGTCTTCTTCATGGACTCGTTCTTCTTCCTAGCGGGATTTCAGGCAAGATGACCGCTACCCTAGATCTCACTACTATCATTGCTATGCTAGTTGCTTTGTTCTATCGCTTTGCTGCGCTACCTATCACCTGTTTATCAAGCCTCCCATATTGCCATGAACCTCTAACCTTTGACACCTTTCCTATGCAAACCATTGTTTGGCTATCTTACCGCTTTGCTCAGCCCTCTTATAGCGTTGCTAGTTGCAGGTGAAGTTGAAGATTGCTCCATGATGGACAGGATTTGTTGGGATATCACAATATCTCTTATTTAATTAATGCATCTATATATTTGGTAAAGGGTGGAAGGCTCGGCCTTATGCCTGGTGCTTTGTTCCACTCTTGCCGCCCTAGTTTCCGTCATACCGGTGTTATGTTCCCGGATTTTGTGTTCCTTACGCGGTCGGGTGATTTATGGGACCCCATTGACAGTTCGCTTTGAATAAAACTCCTCCAGCAAGGCCCAACATTGGTTTTACCATTTGCCTCACCACCACCTACATTTCCCTTGGGAGTATTTAACCCAAGGGTCATCTTTATTTTAGCCCCCCCCGGGCCAGTGCTTGTCTAAGTGTTGGTCCAAACTAGAGCACCGTGCGGGGCCATCCCTTGGCAACTTGGGTTACGTCGGTTCCTGTACGCTTCGCTCATCCGGTGTGCCCTGAGAACGAGATATGTGCAACTCCTATCGGGATTTGTCGGCACATCGGGAAGCTTTGCTGGTTTTGTTTTACCATTGTCGAAATGTCTTGTAAACCGGGATTCCGAGTCTGATCGGGTCTTCCTGGGAGAAGGTATATCCTTCGTTGATCGCAAGAGCTTGTCATGGGCTAAGTTGGGACACCCCTGCAGGGTATAATCTTTCGAAAGCCGTGCCTGCAGTTATAGGCAGATGAGAATTTGTTAATGTCCGGTTGTAGATAACTTGACACCAGATCCGAATTAAAACGCATCAACCGTGTGTGTACCCGTGATGGTCTCTTTTCGGCGGAGTCCGGGAAGTGAACACGGTTTCTGGGTTATGTTTGACGTAAGTAGGAGTTCAGGATCACTTCTTGATCATTGCTAGCTTCACGACCGTTTCTTTGCTCTCTTCTCGCTCTTATGTGCGTATGTTAGCCACCATATATGCGACCCTATCCAAAAGGAACTCGAAGGTCCCACCAAGGATAGACCCGCATATTGAAACTCTTTTGCAAGGTGGATATCATTACATCAACATTACATAATAGAATGGGGATACATACATAAGGCATACAATGCCACACGATTACAACATCACAATACATAAGAGCATCATCCGACTACGGATGAAACACAAACAAAAACTCAAACGACATCCACCCTGCTAGCCCAGACTGCCGACCTGGAACCTATCCCCTGATCGAAGAAGAAGGAGAAGAAGAACTCCAAACAAGCAAACATCACTCTCGCGTCATGATCATCGCGTAAACCGGTACCTCCAACTGTTGTTGTACTAATCTGTGAGCCACGAGGACTCAGCAATCCCATTACCATGGGTATCAAGACTAGCAAAACTCAATGGGTAAGGAAGGGGTAAAGTGGTGTGGTTGCAGCAGCGACTAAGCATATATGGTGGCTAACATACACAAATAAGAGCGAGAAGAGAGCAAGCAGAACGGTCGTGAAGCTAGCAATGATCAAGAAGTGATCCTGAACTCCTACTTACGTCAAACATAACCCAGAAACCGTGTTCACTTCCCAGACTCCGCAGAGAAGAGACCATCACGGCTACACACGCGGTTGATGCATTTTAATTCGGATCTGGTGTCAAGTTATCTACAACCGGACATTAACAAATTCCCATCTGCTTATAACCGCAAGCACGAATTTTGAAAGATTATACCCTGCAGGGGTGTCCCAACTTAGCCCATGATAAGCTCTCGCGATCAACGAAGGATATACCTTCTCCCAGGAAGACCCGATCAGACTCAGAATCCCGGTTTACAAGACATTTCGACAATGGTAAAACAAAACCAGCAAAGCCGCCCGCTACGCCGACAAATCCCGATAGGAGCTGCACATATCTCGTTCTCAAGGCACACCGGATGAGGAAGACGACGGGTTGGCATAGACCCTAGTTGCCCAGGGGGCGCCGGACATCGCTCAGGTTGGACCAACACTCGAAGGAGCACTGGCCCGGGGGGGGGGGTAAATAAAGATGACCCTCGGGCTCCGGAAACCCAAGGGAAAAAGGGCTAGGTGAGGCAAATGGTAAAACCAAGGTTGGGCCTTGCTGGAGGAGTTTTATTCAAAGCGAACTGTCAAGGGGGTCCCATAAATCACCCAACCGCGTAAGGAACGCAAAATCCGGGAACATAACACCGGTATGACGGAAACTAGGGCGGCAAGAGTGGAACAAAACACCCGGCATAAGGCCGAGTCTTCCACCCTTTACCAAGTATATAGATGCATTAATTAAATAAGAGATATTGTGATATCCCAACATAATCCTGTCCATCAAGGAGCAATCTTCAACTTCACCTGCAACTAACAATGCTATAAGAGGGGCTGAGCAAAAGCGGTAACATAGCCAAGCAATGGTTTGCTAGGAAGGATGAAAAAGGTTAGAGGCTGACATGGCAATTGGTGAGGCTTGAGCAACAAGAGATAGGTAGCGCGGCAAAGCGATAGAATGAAGCAACTAGCATAGCAATGATAGTGATGAGATCCAAGGTAGCGGTCATCTTGCCTGAAATCCCGCTAGAAAGAAGAACGAGTCCATGAAGAAGACAAGCGGGCGTGGTCGAACGAATCCTCACAACTCCGGAACGAAACCGAAGGCAAGCCGGAAAATAGCAAACAACATGGTAAACCAACAAGCATAAGCATGGCATGATGCACAATCAAGTATGATGCATGTCCGGTTTAATGAGGCATGGCATGGCAAAGTGCAACAAACAATACTACAAGTTAAGTGGAGCTCAATATGCAACGAGTTGCATATTGACAAAACACCACAAGCAATTATTTAGTTCTCTCTCGGTTAGGTACACAACAATATTAAATGTTGTTAAACATGACAAGAGGTGAAACATAATGAAACTACCTGTCTAGGCAAGTTTAAATGTGGCCGGAAGTAACAAACAACAATTTCGGAAACTACCTATCTAGGCAAGTTTTCCAGAATTGTTGTTTGTTACTTCCGGCCTCATTTAAACTTGCCTAGATAGGTAGTTTCATTATGTTTCACCTCTTGCCATGTTTAACAACATTTAATATTGTTGTGTACCTAACCGAGAGAGAACTAAATAATTGCTTATGGTGTTTTGTCAATATGCAACTCGTTGCATATTGAGCTCCACTTAACTTGTAGTATTGTTTGTTGCACTTTGCCATGCCATGCCTCATTAAACCGGACATGCATCATACTTGATGGTGCATCATGCCATGCTTATGCTTGTTGGTTTACCATGTTGTTTGCTTCTTTCCGGGTTGCCTTCGGTTTCGTTTCGGAGTTGTGAGGATTCGTTCCACCATGCCCGCTTGTCTTCTTCATGGACTTGTTCTTCTTCCTAGCGGGATTTCAGGCAAGATGACCGCTACCTTGGATCTCATCACTATCATTGCTATGCTAGTTGCTTCATTCTATCGCTTTGCCGTGCTACCTATCTCTTGTTGCTCAAGCCTCACCAATTGCCATGTCAGCCTCTAACCTTTTTCTTGGCTATGTTACCGCTTTTGCTCAGCCCCTCTTATAGCGTTGTTAGTTGCAGGTGAAGTTGAAGATTGCTCCTTGATGGACAGGATTATGTTGGGATATCACAATATCTCTTATTTAATTAATGCATCTATATACTTGGTAAAGGGTGGAAGACTCGACCTTATGCCTGGTGTTTTGTTCCACTCTTGCCGCCCTAGTTTCCGTCATACCGGTGTTATGTTCCCGGATTTTGCGTTGCTTACGCGGTTGGGTGATTTATGGGACCCCCTTGACAGTTCACTTTGAATAAAACTCCTCCAGCAAGGCCCAACCTTGGTTTTACCATTTGCCTCACCTAGCCCTTTTTCCCTTGGGTTTCCAGAGCCCGAGGGTCATCTTTATTTACCCCCCCGGGCCAGTGCTCCTCCGAGTGTTGGTCCAACCTGAGCGATGTTCGGCGCCCCCAGGGCAACCAGGGTCTATGCCAACCTGTCGTCTTGCTCATCTGGTGTGCCCTGAGAACGAGATATGTGCAACTCCTATCGGGATTTGTCGGCACATCGGGCGGCTTTGCAGGTTTTGTTTTACCATTGTCGAAATGTCTTGTAAACCGGGATTCCGAGTCTGATCGGGGGTTCCTAGGAGAAGGTATATCCTTCATTGATCGTGAGAGCTTATCATGGGCTAAGTTGGGACACCCCTGTAGGGTATTATCTTTCGAAAGCCGTGCCCGCGGTTATGTGGCAGATGGGAATTTGTTAATGTCCGGTTGTAGATAACTTAACACCAGATCCAAATTAAAACGCATCAACCGCGTGTGTAGCCGTGATGGTCTCTTTTCGGCGGAGTCCGGGAAGTGAACACGGTTTTGGGTTATGTTTGACGTAAGTAGGAGTTCAGGATCACTTCTTGATCATTGCTAGCTTCACGACCGTTCCGCTTGCTCTCTTCTTGCTCTTATTTGCGTATGTTAGCCACCATATATGCTTAGTCGCTGCTGCAACCTCACCACTTTACCCCTTCCTTTCCCATTGAGCTTTGCTAGTCTTGATACCCATGGTAATGGGATTGCTAAGTCCTCGTGGCTCACAGATTACTACAACAACAGTTGCAGGTATAGGTTTTTGCGATGATCATGACGCAAGAGCGATGCTTGATTGTTTAGGAGTTCTCCTTCTGCTTCTCCTTCGATCAGGGGATAGGTTCCAGGTCGGCAGCCTGGGCTAGCAGGGTGGATGTCATTTGAGTTTCTGTTTGTGTTTCATCCGTAGTCGGATGTTGTTCTCATGTATGATATGATGTTGTATTCGTGTGGCATTGTATGCCTCTTGTAAGTATCCCCATCTATTTATGTAATGTTGATGTAATGATATCCACCTTGCAAAAGCGTTTCAATATGCGGGTCTATCCTTGGTGGGACCTTCGAGTTCCTTTTGGATAGGGTCGCATATTGGGCGTGACACACATGTGGGTAGCTTCGGTTAATTAATTATACCTCCAGCACACCCCTTTTTACTTGAAGAATGTATGAAATGTAATGAAATCCAACATGTTTATATGAAATCCGACCGTGTATGAATGAATTTATTTTGATTAGTTCGAATTCATGTATCACTGGCATTGGATGAACATGCAAAACAATACGTACTAGCATTATTCCCAGGGTGATCACCTTGTTTGCAACAGTTTCACATGTACTCCCTCCGGTCCTTTCTAGTCTGCATACAAGTTTTGTCTGCAGTCAAAGTATCTCTATTTTGACCAATCTAATACAAAAAAGTATGCACTTTCACAATGTGCAAAGTAAAAAGGAACAGAAGGAGTACAAAGAGTTTGAGCAGCTTTTTAGTGTTTCTGTACATTGCAATCAAACACACATGGCTGGAAATTCATAGAGAACATTCAAAACAATTGATGATTATGCATCTCAGCGACTCACATGTCAGAGGCAATATTTACTTCACAACTAAAGAATAAATAAAAAATTGACCGACGCTGCTGACAGCAAAGGGCGTCCAATTCGAAAATATCAAACACATGTCTTGCTAAAATCAATGAGCAAAATTTGACAAGGTTGTCCCATTCCAAAATATCAAATGCCTATGATTGTGGAATTGGCAGGGTTTGCCATCAGTTCGGACATTGACATGGCACCTCGTGCTAAATAAACCAGCTATTCTTTTTGTGCAATTCCACCAAAATCAACCAAATTCGCGCGTAGCTTGTATGATTTCACCCTTTTATTTTGCAATGCCTTGAACTTATCGGCTCCTCCTTTCTTGTGGTGGAAATGAATGATTCGATGTATTCATGAACATTTTGTGTAGTTCCCATTGAAATCAAGCTGAGCACCCCTATTTGCACAAATACAAAAAGTGATTAGTATAAAGCAAACTGTACTATGAATTGATAGTTTAAATAGGCACCTACATGGTCCATGTAGAGCACACTTTTAGAGAAATGGAACTCACCAGAAAGAATCCTAGAACAACATTGTACTCGCGCATCACAGCAAAAAAATGGAGATTTGTCAGTCCTTCTGAGCTGAAGTTAGTTTGGTCTTGTGGGGAGTAATGTAACCATCCTTCAACTGCTCCTTCTAATGTGAAGATAGACAGGGCCTCTTCATCCTGGCATAATTGGAACTAGTCACTTCACATACTCCATATTCTTCTTCAGAGGAAGATGATCCTGTTGTGCAAAGACAAGAGGACTACTAGCATCCTTGTTTGCTCAAAAAAAGGAAAGGAAATATTTAAAACAACACAGATGAAGCACTTCTCAAGGACAATTCCACTTTTTCATGACAGTATCTAAATAGTAGCACAACACCAATAGAGATGACAAATCTCAATCATATGGATGAAATCAGTGGGCGAGTACCAACCTTTGTCAGGAGCTTATTGTGTAGAGCATACATATGAATCACTTCTCCGGAACCATCTGTTGCTATCTACGGTGGTGGCCATGCTTACTATATACTCCTTGATTAGTTTAATGTTTCCAACATCATCTTGCGAAGTTCCACTAAAATATATGGTATCTTCAAAGAAGATCCCTGTTTGCACAAGTAGAGATAATTGCGTATCACATTAAGAGTGGCATCAAATCAGTGGCAAAACAACTGCTCGTTTCAGCCATAGCAATAAATTAAGATGCAAAACTATATCATTACTTGTCTCATCATAGTTCCAGTGCTTCATTACAGCACCGGAGTTGATTTTTGTTTTTATTCCGCTTGTTCTTCCCCTTCATCACTTGGTTCAATAACAGACAAGCTTCGCCTTCAATGTAATATTTGGCATGTCAATTAGGGAGCACAAGTATAGTACTAAACTTAATTTTCTGATGAAAGTGGCAAAATACAGGCCAACAGTTGTGAAATATCCTTATCTTACCTCAATGGGATATTACAGTGCACATACAGATTGGAAGTCTTGTCTCCATTTGTGTAGTTCACTAAAATGAAGCAACATTATCGTACAAGTAGCACAACATATGAAAGCACACTGCGGAATCATGTGAAAGAAGGCTAGTACTAACCTCTCATGATGCGGAATTCAAACAACTCACAGGAAGAAGATCTGAACCAAATTTGCCAACACGGATAGGAAGTAAGATCTCCTCTTGTGTAGTTCCACTAAGATCAAGCAATCAAGCAACGTTGTCGGTGTGACATTTTGGTTGAACTGCAGAAAACACTCTTAAAATAAAAGTGTTTTGTGCAGTGCAACAAAAGGTCACAATGGCAACGAGGTGAAGTAGATAACCCTGTTTACACAGAGGTGCAAAGGAAACAATTAGTGGTCAATAACGGTGGATGACATAGAAGCCAACAAAAAGAAGCATCTACCTTATCTAAATGGGAAAGAAAGCAAGACAGTAGCATTTCTCAAACGGTGGCATTTATTAATATTAACATATAGATTATATTAACAATAAAATTTGTTAAACATGTAATTTGCTTTTAACGGTGGCATTGCATCAATTTTCCAGCGGCATTATTAGAGGGTGTTTGTTTACAGGGACATTTTGGTGTAGGGACTAAAAAAACTCTATGTCAGTCCCATCTAAACCAAACAGGAGGGACTTTTAGGGACTAAAAGTGGGCATTTGGGACTAAAGAAAGAAGACCCCGCGGGAGTCTTTTTGGGACTTTTTCCAACAGTTGCCCCTGCCACGCATCGCACCTTGTCTCTATTAGTTCATTACTAGGGGTAACATGGTCTTTTAGCATGTCATTTAATAACCTCTAGTCCATGTTTAGCCCCTGGAAACAAGCAGGTAGGGACTAGGGAGTTTTGAACCAAACAGGGCCTTAGATTAACAACAGCTAATGAGTTGCACGGGACAGTGGACGCACCAGCACCATGTGCATCTATCGATGTACTGTGGTCATGGACAGTCTGTTGCAACAAAGAACAAACAACCAAGGAGCATATTTGTGTTGCTCCCAGTTTTGTTATCTTTAGACACCTTTCCCTATGTGAGCGTAGCAAATCTAGTCCTGCTCAAACTCTACAGCCTTGTCCCTTCCTTTCCTTTTTGAACTAGTACTTTGGCCCCTTCCTTTCCTCTTTGAACCACGTCCTAGATTTATGCGATACAACTTTCCCCACTACTTTCCCCCATTCCTTTCCTCTTTGAAACACATCCTAGATTCATGCTATACAACTTTCCCCCTTCATTTCCTCTTTGAACTATGTCCTAGATTCATGCTATATACAACTTTTCCCACTACTTTCCCCCACTCCTTTCCTCTTTGAACCATGTCCTAGATTCATGGTATACATGCAGCTAGAGCAATGTATGTGGAGTAAGTAAATTATACCTTAAGGTTCTTGGGGCGTGGTTTGGTGGGCGACGGGACGGCGGCGAAGAAGAAGGGGTCGGAGACCCTCCCGTGCCACCGCTGGGTGAAAATGAAGAGCTGCGCCGGTAGTGGATTCCCTCCCTCGCTGACAGCGACAGTGTTAAGCCTCCTTCCCTTCCCGGTGGACGGATCCTGCCGGCTCTTTGAGCAACAGTGAGGGGAGAGAGAGGCCAACAAAGTCTTGTTTAGATCTGGAGAAGGCGAGAGTGTGTGAAGAGAGCAACTACAAGCGCCGAGGCTCCGGCGTATATATATATACTGGAGAGAGTGTGAAGCGTGTAAACCGTAGAAAACAAGTGCCGAGGATGCAGCTTATACGTGATGAGGTGATTATACGGTCACTACGAGATCGTATAGCTCCTTATCCATCCATTTTGACCAGTCAAAGAATCCTCCTTGCACAAATTATGCTCAAGTGTAGTTATCGAACCCAAGACCTCAAGTTTGATGAGCGAACAGGCTGACCAGCTACACAACCCTCCCGTTATGTTCAACGAGAGGAAAATAATCTTTTATACATTCCTGCATTTGTGTGACAAGCATGTCGTGTTTTTTTGTGTGTGTGGGAGTCATTGGGATTTCAATCATAATCATGTCATGTGGCTTTGGTGGTAAGACTATCCAAAGTGGTGCAGAAATAATGCAGCCTTAGTCACCTTACCTCTCTCCATGTAGTACGTTGGGTCCTACCAGTCAGAGGGTGAAACAAACAAATTAATAAGAAAAATTAAAAGCGTCAGCGGTGTATGTTACCTCACACATCTCGCTACTGCTCGGGAACACTGTCCAATTGATCCCTCTGTTCGCTCACGTACTAGTGAATCCTTATTATAACATGCACACAAATTTTGGGCACTTGTATTTGACTTAAGTCAGTGTGCCACCGTATCTCATATACTTACTACTCCCTCCATCTAGGTGTAATAAGTCACGTTAGAAGGTGTAATGGGACCAAGGTGCGTGCGTGTGCGTGTGTGTGTTTAACAACACGTGTGTGTTAGAGAGAGCGACATATCGACCTACTCCTATAGAGAGATGGTGTGTAGTGTACGATTTTAGCCGCGAGAGTCGGTGCATCCTCTTGGTTCCGGGCGTGTCCGGTAGGGACATGCGGACAGCTGCCACGCCAGCTCCTGACCAGCCTTGCCCACCCAAAGCCTCTCCATCGCATGTGCACGCTTCCTGCCCGAAACGGTCAGCACTGCTCCAAAGAATTGGTGCCGCATTCATGCCCGGGCAGAGCGGACGCGACCTCTCACTGGCACAAGAGTGATGGTTGCTTCTTCCATCCAACTTACTATTGGGTCTATGTGATTTGACGGCTCATTTGTCTTTATTACTGAGGTGGTAGGACTAATGGATGTCCCACGCTTTCGGCGAAAGGAGGTACTACTACTAGATTACAATTTTCTCCATTCTTACAGCGGAGGAGTGCAAGAGTAGTGAAAACATGCAGGCTCAGTGATTACATGGCCCACCTCACACTATCACGGTGCGACACCTAACTCTTCACATAGTACTCCCTCTGTTCCTAAATATTACTAGATGAGTCCCCGCACGTTGCCGCGGAACAACCGTATATCTCTCTGCGCAAAATTATCAATTTCATAGAACTAAAAAAAACTCTATAACCGCATGACAAATGTGGTAGCCAAACTAAATAAACTCCCATCATCATTTAGATCATCCGACGTAAGGAAAAAAGATCAGCCAACTCCTACTGCATAATGGGATTATATTTTTCTTTTTGACATGTTAATGGGACTTAAAAGCTCACTTACATGCATGCTACTGGTGCATGCTTGCATGCATACATGTTGATGTGATTTAAAACCCACTCACGTGCATGCCACAGTATTTCTGCATGCTTGCATGTGGCTTAGTGCGGAGCCTCTCAACGTCTAGATCAGACGGCTATTATGGACTGATTTAGTTCATCTAACGGCTACATTAATTTTGATGATGTGGCTCAAGGAGAGGATAGAGAATTCCTAGTAGTGGGGGCTAGCTATTAATAGTAGATAAGTCTTTGTAGAGATTCCACTAGGTGAACTACATACGGAACAAAATTAATGAATCTACACTTAAAATGCATCTATATACATCCGCATGTGGTTCATGGTGAAATCTCTACAAAGACTTATATTTAGGAACGGAGGAAGTACTAGTATAGTACGTACTGTAATTTATCAGCGAGATAAATTTGTACAATGCTATGAAGCTTCCAGCTTCTGTTACATGTATCTTGCATCCAAGGTTGCCCGTTGCAACATTTCATCAAATACAAAGGAGACTAACATGCATGCTATTGCATCTCAATGATTGACAGATCATAGCAAATATGTACTCCCTCCGTTCCAAAATAAGTGTCTCAACTTTGTGCAAACTTTATACAAAGTTGTACTACTACTAAAGTTGACACTTATTTTGGAACAGAGGCAGCTAAAGAAAAAAATGATCCATGCAGTCCCTAGCCCTTGAACCGTGAACCCTGACCAGGCTTCAATTTGCTGGCAACGTTCGAGCTTCCTAATAAATGAAGTTTGCAACCTTTTGACCATCGGATCATTTTGTGCAGTTTCACCAAAATCGAGATGAGCATCCCTGTGGCAAAGAAATTGAAGAAGCGTGATTAGAATAAGATTACTGGGACTAGTTGATGAGACATAAACTCATCACAAATACAGTACGTAGAAGCCATTAGAGGTATGTGCGGGGCAAAGAAGTAGAGAAATATCCACATGGAGTGATGTGGGCAGCTGGAGCAGTGGTGCAAGCCGGCTGTAAAGGGAGTTGTACCTAAGGGACGTAGCTCAACCTTGAGGAGGGCGGACGGAGGCGGCAACTGCCCACGTTGCGGCAGTGAGCAAGGGACGAAGGCAACCTCACCGGCTTTGTGAGAGAGAACGGCGGGGACCCCTGATCGGGAAGTGCCGACAGTGGGTTTTCACCGTCGGCGACAGCCACCGCATCTACACTAAGCATCCACCCCTTCCCCAAGCGGACGTGATCCGCCGGGATGTTAGAGATGTGGCCACAGTCGTTTTGTGCGAGATAGTGTGAAGAGAGCAACCCCAGCAAGAAACCGTGTACGCTGGCCCGTCCTGACTATGTATATAGTGGAGCGGTTTCCTTTTCTCTCCATATGAACCAATCATATTGCGTACGTGCCACTGAAGAAAAAAAACTTTATTTATAAATGACGCAGCACCTACTACTCGTTCTCATATAATCTTGCGCTTGGCATCTCCAAAATATTAACCTTGCGATTGGCTCTTCGCCTCTTCAGGAAGTCGAGCAATAATGGTAGTGCAGTATATATCGTTCCGGCTATATGAGACCGAATGAGTTGCTGCATGTCCACCACGTGGGCGAGGGTCGAGGGGCGAGGGAGAGTGCTACATACGGAGCAAAATTAGTGAATCTACACTCTAAAATACGTCTATATACATCAGTGTTTGGAGTATGTACTAGTAGTTCATATTGAAATCTACTAAAGGACATATATATTCCAAACAATATAATATAATCTCTATAACCAAGGTAGTAGGGACGAGGAGTAAACGGAGGGAGTAGTAATTTTTTCTCCTCGTCCTGCGAGCCACTGCACGCATGGGCAAGGGAGCGGGCATAAGGCGAAGCAAGCTTCACCTCATCCTGCGAGCCACCGCGCCCGTGGGCGGGGGAGATGGCATACTAAGCAAGCTTCTCCTCGTTCAGCGAGTTGACGGGACACATCAAAAGTAATCCAGTGTATAAAGCCTTGCCTCTAAGGTAGGCCCCACTGGTTTGCCTCTTTTTTTAATTTAACATAACGCGTCAAGTCGCAATTTGTTTGTTCACCCGTGGTAGACGATCCTCCCTCCACCAAGTGGACAACCAGTACACGTGCCAAATTACCACGTGGGCTGCCTTTTTCGTACAGAAATGAGCTCCACCGTGTACCCGCGCGGGTGTGGTTGGGAAAGAGACGGGAGTACGTGCGCCGTG
>NC_057795.1:587780912-587854723 GCF_018294505.1 Triticum aestivum
ACTAGAGCGCTCGATGTATCGGTGTGTGTGGGGGGGAGGGGTGGGGGGAGGGGTAGGTAGAGGCCTAACTATAGAGGTAGAACGACTCGTATATGTGTTGAGAAGGAGAGACCCAACTATGTCTTGAGGGAGATCGGTCGACATCCATACATAACTGAAGGACGGGAAATATGATGGGACAGAGAGATAGAGGAGAGAGAGAGGGAGGGAGAGGGGTAGAGTGCTGGATGGGTGATGGAGTTGCTTCTCGGAGATGGTGGGAGAGGCCTACTAGACAAACTGAGGGTGGAACTGCAATGTTACCAATAAGAGTGGGGATGTGTTTCTGTGTGTGCCTGTGCATGATAGATCTATCAGGATGCATCCATGGATGATGAAGGGGAACCATGTGTTTGGTAAGCAAACCTAACTAGATCGGTAGATCAACTGCTGTTTGTCGGAGGAAGGGAGAGACACAACTAATGAGGTAGATCAATGGACGCGTGGGTAAAAACGACTTATAAGGACCTAGCTAGCTATATGTATAGCGAGAGATCGGTCGGTGTACGTCCATTTATTAGAGGCAAATAAGGCCCAGCGAGACGGATAGACAGAGAGAATGGAGCTAGGAGGTGGTGCGAGAGGCCCAGCTACTAGCTAGATAGGGGGAGGAGTGTGCGGTTGTGAGATCGATGAAAAGAGGGACAGAGTTTACACGTGTGTGTGACCGTATGAGGGACACCAGGCAAGGACACATAAAGGAGGAGATTGAAGGTGTGTGTGTATGTTGTAGGTAGGCATCACTGGAGAGGTTTAGCGATCGGTGTGTGTCGGAAAGGAGTTGTGGATACTCTGGGAGAACGACCTAAAAAAATAAAATGAATGTGCCCGATGGATAGAATGCCGAGGGAGGGGGAGGGAAAGGAGGGTGTGTGCATGCACGAGAGAAAGTTAGTGGTAGCTACAAAGGTTAGAGGATTGTGTGGGTGTAAGAGACAAACAAAGATCATAATTTGATATGAAAGCGGATTCATATATTTGAATAGGAGATCATAGTGTTTTAAACATTGCATGCATGAATATAGCGGTGATACACGTGCTGTGCACATGTTATACCATAATGTGATAATGCATGGCGTTTGCAACTCACAGCTAAATGCCGAACAATCTAAACCATACTATACATCAAACAATCTCACATTTTATTTGAATTTGTGATAATGTGTGGCGTTTGCAGCTTACAACTAAATATCGAACAATCTAACAATACTATATATCGAACATTCTCACATTTTATTTGAGTTCGTGGTAATGTGTGGTGTTTGCAACTCACATCTAAATACTTGTAGGCGTAGGGGGCGGGGCAGCATACATAATGTGATAAACACATTATACATATGAGACATGGTTTAGATTATGAAGATCTAGATAGAGCTAGAAATGTAATGTGATTTGAAATCAAAATAAAGTGGATTCAAAAAATCGAGTTCGAGTTCATATAGTACACATAGTTCATATGTAACTCGAGACTAATCATGTGGTGTGCTGTGAAGATAATACACAAACGATGGTTTAACTTGACAATAACGATGATTGTAGATCTTATTAAAACAGAGAAACAAATTCAAATGCTTTGACTTCACAACAATCATTACTGTAGATCTTATTGAATAGAGAAACGAATTCAAATTTAGTTCATATTGAAGCGGTAGTATATACGTTTGGAATGCACTAAAACGTTCATTTGAGTAGTAGGTTGCATGCATTATACACGTAGCGAAATATTTTAATTGAACATAACATGAATTGAAAGTTTTGAATGACATTTGTAGTGCGCATTGATTTGTTACAATACACGTTAGGCTTGTCCGAAAATTTCAACCCGCGCCTTGTTAGCCCAAAATATTTAAGATATATCTTTGTCTCGTCGTGCTCCGACAACTCCCTCCATCTCAACCCGCGCCTTGCTATTCCAAAATTACAACGCACGTGAAAACTCCCACCTCCTGTGAAATCCCGACACGCAAAATGCCCGTGGTACCCCTGAACCAAAAGAACAACCTCAAATCGGTGGGGGTACTTTCATACTTACCCCACATTTCGGACAAGCGCGTCCCTAAGCCATGGTTCCCCACTGCCATCCCATCTAACCACCCATTCATACACCGAGGCGACGAAAACCCGCGACGAAACCCCACACCCTGCTCCCTCCGCCACCCAGCGGGAGCCTCTTCCCCGACGATGTCGTCCACAATAACACCTCGACGTCCCTCATCCACCATACCGGATGAGGATCCGTCATCAATCTCGTCGTCCCGCCGGTTCAGCCACCCCATCCTCCACCTCCAAGGAGCTGCCCCGACGTTCCCGTCGTCTTTCGCGCCACCTCCATTCCCACACCACCGTCTTCACCTACACCACCGAAAGAGCATCATCATCACCGTTTCCTCGGATGAAGCTGCGGCCTAATCGGCGCAACCAAAGAGGTTGTATACTAATCGCCGCATTTTCATCTTGATTCGATCTCACGGTGCTGCCGGCGCTCGGTCCCGAGCCGACACGACGCGGCTCCATCCACGGCGGCGTTGCTGGCCACTTCCTCCACGGTGTTGCTCCCTCAGTGGCGACGTCCACATCAGTAGGAGCTGCTGCTGCTTTAGCTCTTGCTCGCGCTGCTGCTCTGCTCTTGCTCTCGATCCCTTGCCTGGTCTACTCTTGCTATTGCTCTTGCTCGCGCTGCTGCTCTTGCTCTTGCTCTTGCTTGCAATGCTGCTCCGATTTATCTACACTTCAGTCGACTGAATCGACTTTTGGGTCAGTCGATTTTTAGGGGGTAGGGGGGCTCGTCGGGGTGAAGGAAGAAGCAACCACAGCGGGGAGGGGGGCTCGCCGAAGAGGTACCCCACTATCTATCTTAGGGTACATGGTGGGGGCAGTGGTCGCCGGCGGTGGTGGGGCGTTGGCGGGGCGGTGGCATGGGGATTGCCGGAGAAAAAGCTCGGCACGGGGGGGCCTAGAGGGATGGCCGGGGCGGCGGCGGACCGGCCGTGGGGAGTGTTTTCAGGGCAGGCGGGGCGGCGCACCGCCGGCCACGTGCGGCGGGGGGCTGCTGTTTGGCCGTTGGTGGCTGGCGGCTCAGGGGGGTGGAGGTTGAAGATGAACTACATGCCCTTGATTTCGTATCCAACGGCTGCAAAATCGACTGACTAGAGATGAAAAAGTCAGTCGACCGACGTGTAGCCTCACCTTGCTAGTGCGTTCAGTTTCGACAGCAAAATTCAGTTTCGACAGCAACATTCAGTTTCGATAGTTAAGTTCAGTTTCGACAGTTAAGTTTAGTTTCGACAGTTAAATTCAGTTTTGACAGTTAAGTTCAGAGATGAGCGGCTGATGTATTTTACATCTAGTACTTTGCGGTTATGTATTTTACGTGATGTAATGGAGATGCTATTAGAATTCCACTCAGGTTAACATTGTTCGTTGTATCTCTTGTCCTGCTTCAGCCTCGGCGTCGTACAACTCACCGGAGCTACTCCAACGACGAAACCCTCCATCACAGTGGAGTAGTACCTCGGGCTCCATCTCCAGACGCCTAAGATCTTCTTCCCCTCCTCCGACAGCAAAGTCAGCAGGAGCATCCTCACCGGCCAACCCAATCACACTGAGATCGACATGGCTTCGCCAAAGAGGTTGTACACTTGTTGCATCTATTTTTTACTCTACATGTTATATATATTGTCCACTGAGCACACGGATTTGTTCCTTTAGTGTCTCCTTGAAAGAAAAAACATAGGAATTTTAATTTTCACTTGTCCTCCTTTTCAAATTCCTATTCATGAAGCACAAGACTAAGAGATAGTAGCATAATAACACTATAACCATACATTTTCTTGTGGTTTGACTTAATCTCACCATGCTTCTTTGCATCTTGTGATCTTCCAATTGTTGTGAATCAAACACCCAGATTGGCAGAAATTCTCTGTTTTGCACGTGCATTCCTATCCTATTCCTGTCTATTTCCTATCCCTGCATTGTTGGAATCCTCCAATTCAAACGAGCCCTTACAGAATTACTTCTCTTACAGATAGTTGTCAAAGAAAACCTTGCGTGGTTTGTCCCGCTCCTGCTGCACCGTCGTCCACCCCAGCGTAGCTGCTCCAATGACAGAAGGTCCAGCACAGCAGGGATCCGGCCTCCAGTCTGTCTTTCGCCGCCTCAGATCTTCTTCCCCACCGCTGGCAGCCATGAAAACTACATTACCATCATCAACCGAGCAGATGACATTGAGGACTACACGGGTCCGCAAGAGAGGTTGCACTCTTTCTTGTCTGCTTACGTTATGCATCGCTTAATATTACATGCTACTTTATCGTCCTATTCACCGATTAGACTCTGAATCAGCTCCAAACTAATGGTTAAACTTGAGTTTTTAAATGGTTGTGGGGTACATATCGGGGCCGCTATCAATAGTATATATCTACTATCTGGTTAATCTCCGGTGTCTACTATGAGTTTCATGTTGGGTGGGAAACAAACAGTAAATAAGCCATTGTCTGTATTTTTTAACTGAAGCCATCATCTGCCTGCTATTATTGGTTTTGGGTCTATCCATAGGTTTCTACCATCACTCTAGATTTCTGCATGCACTCCTTACATAATCTCACTATGTTTTATTCCTATGCATGACAGTTGTTGTAAACAAGGGAACTAAACATGTAGAGCAAAAGAGACGAGCCTTGCGTGGCAATAAAGTTTCATGCAGACGTTGCTCCATGGTAGGCGCAAGGCAGCCTCCCTCCATGCATTTCGGATTGTAATCGAGAGGAATATATCTGTTCTGAGGGGGATTCAGAAGGAGAAGACAATTCCTATTTACCCCCTGAGGTCTTCGCTCCAACTTGGCATGCTCATGTTGGTTATATCATGCATATGGTGTCTTGCATTGCTTACTTTATACATCAAACATGTCATCTGCTTAGTTTAGACATCCTTTGTGCGAATGCCATCTGTTTAGTTTATTCATCGTTTATGTGAATTATGCAACACCATCTTGTTTAGCCAGGCATCATATATGTGAATTTTGCAATGCCATCTGCTTAGCCAGTCATCTTATATGTAAATTATATAAGTCCATCCTTTTTTTGTTACATATTACATTTGTCAACAATGTTAGTACATTCAAATTCTCTTCGTGTGCATCAGCCATTTGACACGGTGATGGCAAATTCTAGAGTGAAAGCAAGGTCTTCAGAGCAGACTATGCTATCTGACAAAGTGCATATCTCGCTGGTTACGGATAGCTCCTCAGAGGAGGATTCAGAGACAGATGACCAGTCCTATTCCCCCCCGAGGTGTATGCTCTAACTTTGCAGGGTTATGTTTCTCATATCATGCATATGGTGTCTCGCATTACTATGTCATTTGATTAGTTTAGACATGCTTTGTGTGAATGCCACCTATTTAGTGTCTAATTACCATATATGTGAATTATGCTTTGCCATCTTGTTGCAAGAAATTATATATGTGAATTATACAATGCTATCTTGTTGCAAAGGCATTATATATGTGAATTATGCAATGCCATGCTGTTTAGACAATCATCATGTATGTGAATTATATCATGCTATCATTTTTTTGTATTACGTGTTCCATTTGTCGACAACGTTTGTATATTCAACCACTCTTCCTGTGCATCAGCCATTTGAAGCGGTGATGGAAGTATCTGGAGTGAAAACAAGGTATTCAGAGCAGACAATGCTACCTACTGAAGCAGACATCTTGCCGGTTACAGAGAGCTCCTCAGAGGAGGATTCAGAGACTGATGACCAGTCCTATTTCTCCCCTGAGGTCTATGCTCAAACTTGGCAGGGTTATATTACCCATGTCATGCATGTTGTCTTGCATTTCTTAGTTTTTACATCATATATGGATTGCCATCTGCTTACTTGCTTACTATATAAATCATATATTTGAATTATATCATGCCATCATGTTTACATAGTACATACACATCATCTATCTGAATTATGGCATGGCAACCCATTTAATAAAGACATCATATAGTTATATCATCTCATCCTGTTTAGTGTTTACAGTCATCATATTTTGAATTATGGCATTCTATCCGTGAATGTATGTGAATTATGGCATGCCAACCTATTTAATAAACACATTATATATTTATGTCATGTCATCCTGTTTACATAGTCTGATATTTTGAACTATGTCTTTCCATCTTTTTTAGTTAGCCATCATAATGTGAAATTGTGTCATGCTATCCTGTTTAGTTAGCCATCATATATGTGAAATTGTGTCATGCTATCCTGTTTGGTTAGACAACATAAATATGACTTATTTCATGCCCTCTTTTATTCCCCACTATCCATTGCACCTGTCTATCATACAATGTCTATACTTTCAATTACTTTTCTTGTTTATCAGCCATTTGAATTGGAGAGGGTGATGGCAATATCTAAGGGAGTAACAACACGGTCTTCAGAAAAGATATTGCTACCAGTTAATGCAGATAGAAACACGGTTGTACTTGCCCAAGGACCAGATCCACCACACATAACCCAGACTCTCACAGATTGTACCCCTACCCAGTTGGATAGAGAACCAGCTACACCTCTTCTAACCCCAACCCCGACAGATAGTAACCCAGTTCTAGTTGACACAATACCGTCTCCACCACAGAGCACCCAAACACGAGCAGTTAGTAAGGGAACTGCAGTGCCCAAAGCACGAGGACCACCACTCCGAATCCCAACTCAACGCTTAAAGGAGAAGAAGATTTGTTCTCAGGTCAGGTTCTGTAGCTATGGTTCATACTCCTTTACTCTTGCATTACTGTATTTACTCATACCAACTATTTTCAAATTTGAAGGATGGAATTGAAACTCCAATGGCACAATAGGTATGTTTTAAACCTGTTTCTTTAACTTGTTTGATGCTGTAACCTGCTCTATGTTGATTTTAGTTTCAATTGAATAAACAGTTATGTTCTCATGTCATGCACATTACAAGTGTTATTATTGCTCTATAGTTACCCACACTTATATTCTGTCTATTCTGCTTTGTCTTGAACAAATATTATTTGAACTGTGTCTCTATCTTGATTTGGCAACAAAAACTAGAATGATATAGACAATAAAGTGACCATGGTACATAGATATATGTTTGTTTCATGCTGTTATCCTGCCCACTTTACTACTCAAATCATTTACCAAAATGAGTTTCATATACAACATGGTAAACATGTGATGTGTCTGCTTGTTTCTCTTTTAGAATGCGGATAAAATATTGGAGAACAGTATCGCGTTATCCAATGGTAAAGGAAGTAATGCAGATAAGGTTCAAGATAGTGAGACATCCCTGTTGGTCTCCAAGAAAGCTGATAAAAACTATCTTGATGACAGTGAGAGAACCCAAAAGTCCTGTCTTGATGTAGTGTTCGAGTTACTGGCCACTACTGCTGGCACAAGCTCTTCGAACTCGCTGCCTGAATCAGTTCGTCTTCTTGAGTCTCCACTTCAAGTTGAAAGACATCGATCAGATGTGCTGCGACAGGAAGCTGAAGGACTGAGGAAGGCCCTGCAGAATTCAGATGCATATTTCCTGGTGCAACAGCAAGCGCTGGAGGATTTAAGCGCCAAACAATAGAAAGTTAATAAGCTTGCTAAGCATCTTGCCAGCATTATGGGTACCCAGGATATTGTTTCTTGAGATCTTCTGAAGTGGTTTCAGTTCTGGATTTGTTTTGCTACGGCGTTTATTTGCGCTGGTCGCCAACTTTGACAACCAGTGTATATGATATGCTGCTTTGTTCCCTATATTTGCACTGGTGGCGAACTTTGATGCCCAGTGTATGTAATATGTGTAATAGCCATGATAGCCTAGCGTTAGTTTCTTGCTTATTTATTTCCTTGTTGTCTTGTTTATTTGTTTGCTTGTAGTCATTACAGTTCTTTTTCTGTGGTTTGCTAGTGGCTGCAATAACCTATTTTTAAAAACTAGGCCACAATAACCATGGGCTAATATTTACTGTAGTGACACTGGGCCTCCTGCTGGCCGTAGAAACAGTGGGCCTTCTACGGGCCATAGAAACAATGGGCCTTCTACGGGCTGTAGAAACAATGGGCCTTCTGCGGGCCGTATCGTCAATGGGCCTTATACGGGCCGTATGATCGATTGGCCAAATATGGGCCAAACAGACCGCATTATGGCCGTAAACGGGCTAGAGTTGGAATCATCCGTTCATGGGCCGACCATAACGGGCCATCGTTAATAGGCCGTATTTGATGACGCTATGAAAATGGGCCAACATATTAACGGACCACAAACGGGCCGATTGTAACCACGGGCTAAATTTGGCCCACAAGCAGAAAATGGCAGTAACGGGCCGTAAGTAAACGAATGCTAGAAATGAGCCCAAGAATAAATGGGCTCTGAGAAGGCTGAAAGATAACATGGGATGGAAACGGCCCAATGGAATAACGGGCCGTTAATGGGTTTAACGTGATACACTGTTCATTATGGGCCAGTTTCACCATGGGTCGTTAATGGGTGTAAAGTGATACACTGTTCATTACGGGCCAGTTTCACCACGGGCCGTCAATAGGCCAAGAGTTACAAAGGGCCTCATATGGGCCGAAAGACGTCATGGGCCATACATGGGCCAGAAGTGGAAACGGGCTGGAATCATATTGGATGGCCCAGATGATGCTACTGGGCCTAATTCGGATAGGGCGTAACGGGCCTTGGGTTAGCGGGCTGTAAATGGGCTATATGCGAACAGGCCGTTAACAGGCTTTCCATGGGCCGGCCCGCCACCTTTTTACCAAGTCAAACGGGCCGACCTTTTCACAGGAATGGGCCTCTGTTGGTCCGTGCCACGTGTCGACGTATCATAGGTGCCTTCTGTCCAATGAGTGGATGACATCTGTCCCAACAATGAGCCGACACGTGTTTCCTCCAGCCAATGATGATTTTACACGTGGAAAATCCCCATTGGTCGGGGCTGTTAACGGGTTATCGGATCCAAAACCCGACCCGATAGCTTAACGGCGTTCCGTTACGATGGATGCCACGTGTCGGTCACCCTTGATGAAAGCACTTCTGTGACGCGCGATTTATCGTCATGGAAGAGGACACTTCCGTGATGATAATTTTGGTAATGTCATGGAAAACTTCTATGACAGCACATGTATGACTATCTTGATTCTGTCATAGAATCGTCACCGATGTACATGCATGACAAAAAACGCGACCTACTGTGACAAACACGTATCATCACGGAAGTGTATTTTTTTGTAGTGATGTGCCTCGCTACCCCTACTATGTCACTGGGTGATGACACCGCAAGATTGAACCCAAAACTAAACACCTCTCCCATTGCAAGAAAAACCAATCTAGTTGGCCAAACCAAACCGATAATTCGTAGAGAAATACAAAGATATCAAATCATGCATATAAGAATTTAGAGGAGACTTAAATAATATTCATAGATAATCTGATCATAAGTCCACAATTCATCGGATCTCAACAAAAACACCGCAAAAGAAGATTACATCAGAAATAACTCCATGAACATCGAGGAGAACGTGGTATTGAAGATCAAAGAGACAGTAGAAACCATCTAGCTACTAGCTATGGACCCGTAGGTCTGTGGTAAACTACTCACATATCATCGATAGGGTAATATGGTTGATGTAGAAGCCCGGTGTGATCGAATCCCCCTCTGGCAGATCATCGGAAAAGGCCCCAAGATGGGATCTCACGACAACAAAAGCTTGCGGTGGCGGAAAAATATTTTTGTGGATGCTTCTGTTGGTTTGGGGATATTTTGGAATTTATAGTGCAATGATTAGGGTTGGGGTAATCCCGAGAGGGCCACGGGCCAGGGAGGTGCGTACCTCCCCCTAGGGCGCGCCTCTGTGGCTTTTGGACTCCTCGTGAGTCTTCTGACCCCCTCCCCAAGCCTTCTGGTCCAAGGAAAATCACCAAGAAAGTTTTATTCCGTTTGGACTCCGTTTGATATTCTTTTCTGAAAAAAAATCAAAAACAAGGAAAAAACAACAACTGGCACTGGGCACTAGGTTAATAGGTTAGTCCCAAAAAAAGATATAAAAAAGTATGGTAATGGATATAGAACATCCAAGATAGATAATATAATAGCATGGAGCAATAAAAATTTATAGATACGTTGGAGACATATCAAGCATCCCCAAGCTTAATTCCTGCTTGTCCTCAAGTAGGTAAATGATAAAAACAAAAAATTTGATGCAGAATGCTACCTAACATAATCATTAATGCAATTTTCTTTATTGTGGAAAAAATATTCATATCCATAAGATTCAAAACAAAAGTTTATTATTGACATAAAAACAATAATACTTCAAGCATACTAATAAAGCAATTATGTCTTCTCAAAATAACATGGCCAAAGAAAGTTATCCCTACAAAACCATATAGTCTGGCTATGCTCCTTCTTCATCACGCAATTTCATCATGCACAACCCCAATGACAAGCCAAGCAATTGTTTCATACTTTTGCTGTTCTCAAAACTTTTTCAACTTTCACGCAATACATGAGTGTGTGCCATGGATATAGCACTGTATGTGGAATAGAATATGGTGCTTGTGGAGCAGACAAAAAGAAGGAGAAAGTCTCACATCAACTAGGAAAATTAATGAGCTATGGAGATGCCCATCAATCGATATCGATGCAAGTGGGTAGGGATTGCCATGCAACGGATGAACTAGAGCTATAAGTGTATGAAAGCTCAAAAAGAAACTAAGTGGGTGTGCATCCAACTTGCTTGCTCATGAAGACCTAGGGCAATTAGAGGAAGCCCATCATTGGAATATACAAACCAAGTTCTATAATGAAAATTTCCCACTTGTATATGAAAGTGATAATATAGGAGACTCTCTATCATGAAGATCATAGTGCTACTTTGAAGCACAAGTGTGGAAAAATGATAGTAACATTGTCCCTTCTCTCTTTCCTCTCATTTTTTGTTTGGGCTTCTTTGGCCTCTTTTTTCTCTCGTTTTTATATTCAGTCCAGAGACATCTCCCAACTTGTGAGGGAATCATAGCTTCCATCATCCTTTCCTCACATGGGACAATTCTCTAATAATGATGATCATCACACTTTTATTTACTTACAACTCGATGCTAGAACAAAAATATGACTCTATGTGAATGCCTCATGCATATGAGAACAATATGACAATGATGGTACGTGTCATGATAAACGGAACGGTGGAAGTTCCATGGCAATATATCTCAGAATGGCTATGGAAATGCCGTAATAGGTAGGTATGGTGTCTGTTTTGAGGAAGATATATGGTGAGTTAATTGCACCATGGAAAGTTGTGCGATACTAGAGAGGCTAGCAATGGTGGAAGGGTGTGAGTGCGTATAATCCATGGACTAAACATTATTCATAAAGAACTCACATACTTATTGCAAAAGTCCATTAGACATCAAAACGAAGTACTACACACACGCTCCTAGGGGGATAGATTGGTATGCAAAGACCATCGCTCATCCTCGACCGCCACTCATAAGGAAGACAATCAAAAAATAAATCATGCTCCTACTTCATCACATAACGGTTCACCATACGTGCATGCTATGCGAATCACAAACTTTAACAGAAGTATTTCTACCAATCCAAAATTACCCACTAGCATGAATCTAATATCACCATCTCTATATCTCAAAAAAATGCAAGGAATCAAACTTCTCACATATTCAATGCTCTTTATATGAACGTTTTTATTATATCCCTCTTGGATGCCCATCATATTAGGACCAAATTCATAACCTAAGCAAATTACCATGCTATTAAAGACTATCAAAATAATATAAGTGAAGGATGAGGGTTCATCAATTTCTATAAAATATGGCCACTGCCGTGCTCTAAAAACATATAAGTGAAGCACTAGAGCAAACTACCTAGCTCAAAAGATATAAGTGAAGCACATAGAGTATTCTAATAAATTCATGATTAATGTGTGTCCCTCTCAAAAGGTGTGTACAGCAAGGATGATCGTGACAAACTAAAAAGCAAAGACACATATCATACAAGACACTCCAAGCAAAACATGTATCATGTGGTGAATAAAAATATAGCCTTGATTAAATTTACTGATAGATTGAAGATGAAAGAGGGGATGCCATCCAGGGCATCCCCAAAGTTAGATGCTTGGTCATCCTTGAATATTAGCTTGGGGTGCCTTGGGCATCCCCATGCTTAGGCTCTTGCCACTCCTTATTCCATTGTCCATCAAATCTTTCCCAAAACTTGAAAACTTTACAACACAAAACTCAACAGAAAACTCATAAGCTCCGTTAGTATAAGAAAATAAAATCACCACTTTAGGTACTATTTTGAACTCATTCTAAATTTATATTTGTGTTATATCTACTGTATTCCAACTTATCCATGGTTCATAACCCCCGATGCTACCCATAGATTTATCAAAATAAGCAAACAACACATAGAAAACAAAATCTATCAAAAACAAAACAGCCCGTAACAATCTGGAAACTTCGTATACTTCTGTAACTCTCAAAATTCTGAAAAGTTAGGACAACCTAGGAAATTTGTATATCAATCATGTGTAAAAAATCCAGATCAAAAGCACACTTCTGTGAATTATGAAAATTCCAGCAATGAGCGCAAAAATTCTGTTTTTCAGCAAAATGAAATCAACTATCACAATAGATCATCCCAAAGGTCTTAGTTGGCTCAAACACTAACTAAAACACTATGACAAAATTACTACATAAGTAATAATGTGTATTTTCATAAAACTAGAAAATAAAAATATTGGGTTGTCTCCCAACAAGCGCTTTTCTTTAAAGCCTTTTAGCTAGGTGTTGATATTTCGATGATGCTCACATGAAAGATAATAATTGAAACACAAAGAGAACATCATGAAGCATGGGAAAAACATCTAACTCTAAGATACTTCTAATGCATGCGCATTTTATTAGCAACAAAATTATCAAAACAAGAGACAACTAGCATATGCAAGGAATAAGAATAAACATTGACAACCTCAACATGAAGAGAGGTAATGTAGTAACATGAAAATTTCTTCAACCATATTTCCCTCTCTCATAATAATTACATGTAGGGTCATAGTCAAATTCAACAATATAGCAATCATATAAAATATTCTCAACATGATCCACATGCATGCAAAGTTGACACTCTTCCAAAATAGTGGGATTATCATCAAATAAGGTCATGACCTCTCCAAACCCAGTTTTATCAAAAATTTCATAATATTTATCAATCTCCAAAGTAGTGGGATCATTATTTCCTAAACTTGACACTCTTCCAAACCCACTTTAGATGTTATAGCAAACTTATTCATCATGAGGCTTAAATAAATTTTCAAGATCATAAGAAGCATTATCACCCCAATCATGATCATTGCAATAAGTAGCGGACATAGCAAAACTAGCATCCCCAAGCTTGGGGTTTTGCATATTATTAGCAAAACTAGTGTTAATAGAATTTATAATAACATCATTGCAACCATTGTTTTCATTCAATGAGCTATCGTGAATTACTTCATAAATTTCATCACAACTTTCAGATTCACGAATTTCAAGCAAAACTTCATAAAGATAATCTAGTGTACTCAACTCACTAGAAATATGTTCATCATAACTGGATCTCTTAAAAAGATTAGCAAGTGGATGAGGATCCACAAACTTTTTATTCTTGATTTCCAATAAATACACAATTATGCCAAGCGAACAAGCAAACAAACCAAGTAAGACATTAAGGCAAACGGAAAGAAGGCAAATAAAACGGCAAATATTTTTGTATTTTCTTGAAAGCGTTTCAGAAGTGGGGGAGAGGAAAATGAGAGGCAAATGACAAATAATGTAATGTAATAGATGAGAGCTTATGATTGGTACTTGGTAGGCTTGATGTAGAACCTCCCCGGCAACGGCGCCAGAAATTCTTCTTGCTACTTCTTGACTTGCGTTGGTTTTTCCCATGAAGAGGAAAGGGTGATGCAGCAAGTAGAGGTAAGTATTTCCCTCAGTGAGAACCAAGGTATCAATCCAGTAGGAGGTACAAGCAAGTCTCCAATCTATGCACCTACACAAACAATCAAACACTTGCACCCAACACGATAAAGGGGTTGTCAATCCCTCGGTGTTCACTTGCAAGGATGAGATCTGATAGAGATACATATAAAAGATTACTAAAATGTAAAATAAAGTAAACACAAATAAATTGCAGCAAAGTACTTTTGGGTTCATGGTTTTGTAGATCTTAAAATATATGATGGAAAATAGACCCGGGGGCCATAGGGTTCAGTAGAGGCTTCTCTCTTGAAAGAAAACTTAAGGTGGGTAGACAAATTATTGTTGATCAATTGATAGAATAGCGTAAAGTCTTGACGATAACTAAGGCAATGATCATGAATATATGCATCATGTCCGTGACAAGGAGACCGACTCCTGCCTGCATGTACTATTATTACTCCACACATCGATCGCTATCCAACATGCATCTAGAGTATTAAGTTCTTAAGAACGGAGTAACACCTTAAGCAAGATGACAAGATGTAGAGGGATAAACTCAAACAATATGATATAAACCCCATCTTTTTATCCTTGATGGGAAAAATACAATACGTGCCTCGCTACCCCTACTATGTCACTAGGTGAGGACACCGCAAGATTGAACCCAAAACTAAGCACCTCTCCCATTGCAAGAAAATCCAATCTAGTTGGCCAAACCAAACTGATAATTCGAAGAGAAATACAAAGATATCAAATCATGCATATAAGAATTTAGAGGAAACTCAAATAATATTCATAGATAATCTGATCATAAATCCACAATTCATGGGATGTTAACAAACACACCACAAAAGAAGATTACATCGGATAGAACTCCATGAAGATTGAGGAGAACATGGTATTGAAGATTAAAGAGAGAGAATAAGCCATCTAGCTACTAGCTATGAACCCATAGGTCTGTGGTGAACTACTCAGACATCATCTGTAGGGCAATATGATTGATGTAGAAGCCCTCCGTGATCGAATCCCCCTCCGACAAATCGCTGGAAAAGGCCCCAAAATGGGATCTTACGAGAAAAGAAGCTTGCGACGGTGGAAAAGTATTTTGGTGGATGCTTCTGTTGGTTTGGGAATATTTTGGAATTTATAGAGCAAAGATTAGGGTTGGGGGACTCCCGAGGGGGCCACAAGCCAGGGAGGCGCACCCCCTACCCCTAGGGCATGCCCCTGTGGCTTGTGGACTCTTCGTGGGTGTTCTGACCCCCTCCCCAAGTCTTCTGGGTGTCTTCTGGTCTAAGAAAAATCATTGCGAAAGTTTTATTCCGTTTGGACCCCGTTTGATATTCCTTTACGAAAAAGTCAAAAACAAGGAAAAAACAGCCACTGGCACTAGGTTAATAGGTTAGTCCCGAAAATGATAAAAAATAGTGTGGTAATGCATATAAAGCATCCGACATAGATAATATAATAGCATGGAAAAATAAAAAATTATAGATACGTTGGAGACGTATCAGAGACCCACATGAACATGGGTAGTGGGGAAATTCCTCACACCCCTGGTCTAGGCGCACCAAGATCCTCCCTTAAAAGTAATCGTATCATATCCCAAAGGGATAAGATTAGAATCCCTAAAAGGGGGGATAGCGATCGGTGGGGTAGGAAAGGAGGGATTTCCTTTGTCCCCCTTTGACCAACGATCCTAGGTCCTTGGAGGGCAAGCCACCAACCCCCTCCATGCCTATATAAAGGTGGGGAGGCATTGGGGGCAGCCCCCTTGAATCTTGGCCCGTTACCTCTCTCAAGTGCTCCCACGTTTCACCGATATGTGCTTTGCGAAGCCCTGCCGGAGTTCCGATGCCACCAGCACCATGACGTCGTGTTGATTCAAATGTCATCTACCTCCTCTCCCTCCCTTGCTGGATCAAGAAGGAGAGGACGCCGCCGAGCCGTATGTGTGCTAAACTCGGAGGTAGCGCACGTGCGGTACTTGGATAGGATTGGATCTTGACGCGAGTACGACTACGCTAACTATTATCTCTAGATCGTTAACACTTTCGGTCTACAAGGGTATGTAGACACCACTATTCATATCATCACCATCAAATATGTGAGTCAATAATCCCTGTGGAACATGTTGTGTGTTACTCGAATCATCCATTAATGTATGCCATCACACTTGTCATGATGTTTGTTGTCTCCATGTGCGAGTAGACCCCTAGTTCTCGAGGATATGGATGAACATTGGTATGTGTAGAATCTCAAAAGTTACTTTGGATATGAGATTCCATGTTGAATGCTTAGTTTAATAACTTCATGAATGTTGTGAAGGGGGCCCACTCAGCATTTGTGCCTATTTGCCACGAAGTATATCTTTGTCATTTTTTTGACTATATACTGCAAGGCAAAAATCATCACAATTCACTTTATTAAAAAAAACAAATAGAAAAGAGTCATGTACAAGCTAGAGAAAGGGAGATATACTTACAAAGTAATACTTACATAGAAGGAAGTTAGCCTAAGAAACTAACTAGGGTAGATTAGACAACCAGTCCATGTAACCATCCTTAAATTTACATTTGATCCTATGGGTTAACACAGTCATGTCATGGATGAAGTTTTGCCTCCAAAGTCTTAACAGAGGCCTTTCATTCCTAAAAACCTTTCCATTCCTAATGATCCAGATGTTCCAAGCAGCAGTAAAGACCACCTTAGTCATTCTAAAGGGCTAGGACGTGAAGGTAATTCAGGGTGACAGTAAAAGCCTTTGCCCCTAACCTTTGCAATTGATAGGTTAATTACAGAGAACCCTTAGAGAGGCCGTGTCACGGGGTAAACCCTTAATTATCATGAGCTATAACCCTATGGGGGAGACTATGAAGGTGGCAGGTGTGGCACAAAGTGTACTTCGGGAGAACATGTAATGTATCCTGCTCCGCCCAACAAAATCTCATTGACCTTTCAACTAGGTTGCTTCTGAAAATTTTAGCCATAAGGGCTATTACATCAATTACAATTGGCACTATTGGGTTTAGTATCTGTAATATCATCGTCTCTACAAGTTTTCTTGACACCCAAGTCTTGTAAGACTTTTTCTTGTACGTGCTTATTCTTTGTTAACATCACTTTATTTTAATAGACCGATTTTTATGGATTTTTTTAGAAAGTTACAAATACATTTTTTCTCGCTCTAAGTTTTAGAAAGTGATTACACCGGTACCTTGGATCATTCAACTGTACATATTATCATATGAAATTTAATGCGCATGGGCACGACCTCTAAAATATAACTTTGGCCCATAATATTTTTGTTATGTAAGGATACAAGTCAATATGGCAATTAAATTGCACCAAAACTAGGAAGAAACCATTAATGCGGAAAAGGAAACGAGTATGAATCATTGTGCATTTGCTCCTCTTTATAAGCACCGATGCAGGAGAGATACTTTCATAGAAGGACAACATCAAGAGAAAGTAAGTAATAGCCAGGCATTCATGACGATGGCACTTATCAAGAAAAAGACACACATTCTCTATTTTGTTGCTCTTTTGCTGATGTGTACCCCTTTTCTGTGTGGCCCTGTAGCAGCTGGGAGGGACATAGGTAATTTCCAAATACGTTTCTTGAATGAGTTTCTCGATATTCAACAAACCCAAATGATTAAGTATCTTGTATTCCATATGTATTAATTTGTATGTTGTGGTGCTTCCTGCATTGTGTTTAGGTACCAACACTGCATTTGGAAACCAATGTTTTACTTACTCGGTATGCATGGACCCATATCAATACGCCGTTGATTACTGCAATAAAGAGTGAAAAATTCTTGTCTATGACGGGCAGAAAGGCTACTACAAGAAGGAGAATAACGGCGTGTGTTGTTGTGTTGCTCCCTCCCTAATGTGAAAATCATGTTATACTATCATTTTATAGAAAACCATTGCTTGTATTTGCTAGTCAGAATACCAATTTATATGAATTATATGAGAATTTCAATAAATTATAGAGGTAGTTTCTTTCAAACACCAACTTGACTAGCCGATCAATTCTTCAGGTCATTTGAAACAACAATGAAGCAGCTAAAAAATTGAAAGTACTAAAAATCTTAAAAAATATATTGGGGAGTGAATTGATGAAAATATATCAAAAAATTGGTATAAAATTTTTGTCATTGAAAGATGTTAGTTAATAGTAATTGATGGACGTACAACTCAAAATATCCATAATTCAACCCTAGACTATCACAAATGTCTAAGAATCAACCCCAAACTTTGAAACAATCTAAGTTGCAATTCTGAAATGTCAAAGCCAATCAAGTATCAATTTTTCCTCTCCTCAAACCGGTTTTTGGTGAGTTGAAGTGATTTTGAACAGTTTACCGCCTAGTTAGCCGCCATAGCACCCAATATTCTTCTGATTATGTATTTTATTGCATTTTGTAGTATGTTTGGTAGTAATTTGTGGAACTTCCCAGATTGATCACCATGGTAGTGTAGATTTTAAGTATTTTTAGGAAACTTTCATTGTTTGTTAAATATTGAAATAAGAGGCTGAATATGTATTTTTCTTGTATTTTTTAAGAGTGGCACATCATTGGGATCAACATGACCATTTTTAGTAGCAAGCATTTTCATAGAGCATCCATTTTATCACTCAAAGTAGAGACTTCCTTGGCTGAGTTTACCTTCTTACCAGTTGGAGCTCTAGAGGTGTGCCATTGGTAATTATTTGTCATTATATTATCATGGAGTTTTATCGCTTCTCCCAATGTGATTCTCTTAAAAATGCATATAAAGTATCTGTCAGAATCGGGACTCCGCGGACCCAAACAAGGTTTGAACTCCGGGGCGTGAACGAAGGATCCAGCCTAGCTATAGGTCGCTGCTCACCATCCCATGGCCTGGCTCCGACGAGTTCGGGCGAGCGGGAAGAAGAAGTGGAGACGGTGATTTTCTGTAGCGACTAGACCTCAAACGGTCAAGTCTCAGAGCATCTATGTCATCCCCGGATTGGTAATGATGACACACATAGTACTCGAGGAATTATAATAGAGTCTCAATCACACACTTATTACATCGAGTCCTCGTAAAGATTATGATTACAAAAATATAATGGCTGAAGGCCATCTAAACTAGATAACTGTGGACGCTTCGAAGGTAAATGAGTCCATCAACTCCAACGACATAGCTGAGTGCAAAACAACAACCTATCACACCTTATTCGTCGTCTGAGTAGTCTGCAACATAAGACGTTGCAGCCCGAAATGGGTCAGCACATGGAATATGCTGGCATAGTTACACTGTAAAGCAATGAAATGCAATAACTATATCTACATGCAATATTTGGCTGGTGGAGGCTGTAAGTTTCATGATTTTTCATAAAGCTAGTTTTTCCCTACAACAAAGGAATAAATTTATTTAACTACTCCAATGTTGCCCATTATTTGAGAAGGTAACCCCAACTCAAATCCCAATTAAAAGTATCATCATTAACCCAACTCAATTTAATTAAAGTAACATGACGAGATCACATCAATAGATTCAAGTACTAGATACTCAAGACGTCCATAACCGGGGTCATGTCTAACCATGATTAGTTTATACACTCTACAAGGGTTTGCACACTTTTCCCCACAAGACTTGACCGCATCCATGATCGGATGATCGAGACATAGCCTTTCTGAAGCATTAACTCTCTACTCCGGGTAGACAGTACCACCTACAACCCTCTACATCTGCTAGTCTACCTCTTCAAGAGCTCACGCAACTTACTCAACTATGCCAGAGCCCATAATGGCTTGTGGCTGCACATGGAAGTTTCTAGCTTGAATAATCTTATGATCCCTTTGGGCCCGGGTGGCATTCCATAGGATAATCACACAGATACCCCGGGATTTCCAAAAACAGGCAACACTGGGTTCCCCAGGTGCCTCAACCAATCCACCTAGCTGTGTATTAAAGTTGCCACCTTAATGTTATCCATAATTAAAATAACTCTCAAACTTCCATGTGTGAATCACGATCCAATCCCCGTCTATGAGCATGGCTAAGCAACAATAAGCATAACGTATATTCCTGGGGTGATCAAAAGGTATTAGGTTCCTACCTCAAGCACTATAACCAAAACCACATGTTCCCAATCCTACTAAATGCAAATATTTGTGGGGCAATACTAACGCATAGTAAAAACTGGGTATAAAAGAGTATGATCAAAGTGTAACTTGCCTTGCTGACGATATGCAAACTCTAGAGATTCGTAGTAACTAGCTTTGCACTTCGGGTAATCTAGCGTAGACAAACAATAGCATACATAAGCAATCACTCAAACAAAACACGAGAGACACCGAGAAAAGATCCAAATCAAACACGAAACAAGCAAACGGCTTAAACTAGCAAGTGTCAAAACCTAACAACAATATTAACATGTGAATTAGATCTTAACAGTAGATACATGTGACTAGCTACGATTCACAAAAAGATTCAACTCAAACGGAGAAACGAAACTCAAAATACGAATGAAACAAGATCGTTTACTAATCTGGACTAAAATCAAATTTTTATAGTAGCAAAATGATGTTCAAGTTGGTTATCCGGAAAAAACAGAATGAAACAAAGATTTTGGCGCTAGTTTCATGTAATTTGGATAAACGAGTAAAAAGTTATGCTAATTTAAAGATCAGGGGCTAAATCATGATAAAAATATTCACGGATAAGTCTCTGGCCGAGAATAAACTAAAAAGAAAAAGGCTATCGAACGAACATTCGCTGACTGAACTAATCCGACGAATAACGTTCGTTAAACGAACAAACGTCCGCTAAATAAAATAACCGAACGAAAAACCGATCTAAAACAAAACCCCGAAAACCTTAAAAAAATCGGGCGGTCCGATTCGTACCTGTTTGGGAAAAACAGTTGGCAGCGGCGGGGTCAATGGCGGCGGCGGAGGCTAACTATGAGGCGGCGGCTTCGAGGCAGGGTGGCGGGTCCGGCGTCGCGGGGCGGCGGCGGCGGCAGCTAGAAGCGGCGGCGCGCAACGCGAGTGTCGGTGTCAAAACTGGGGGATCTCAGGTAGGGGGTCCCGAACTGTGTGTCTAAGGCTAATGGTAACAGGAGGCAGCGGACATGATGTTTTACCTAGGTCCGGGCCCTCTCGATGGATGTAATACCCTACTTCATGCTTGATTGATCTTGATGATATGAGTATTACAAGAGTTGATCTACCACGAGATCGTAGAGGCTAAAGAGCTAGCCTATGATTATGATTGTTGTTGTCCTACGGACTAAACCCTTTGGTTTATATAGACACCAGAGGGGGCTAGGGTTACACAGAGTCGGTTATAGAGAAGGAGATCTACATATCCGAATTGCCAAGCTTGCCTTCCACACAAAGGAGAGTCCCATCCGGACACGGGACGAAGTCTTCAATCTTGTATCTTCATAGTCCAACAGTCCAGCAAAAGTATATAGTCTGGTTGTCGGAGGACCCCTTAATCCAGGACTCCCTCAGTAGCCCCTGAACCAGACTTCAATGACGATGAGTCCGGCACACAGATTGTCTTCGGCATTGCAAGGTGGTTTCCTTCTCCGAATACTCCATAGAAGATTTTGAACACAAGGATCGTGTCCAGCTCTGCAAAACAAATTCCACATACCACCGTAGAGAGTACAACATTCCACAAATCTAATCTGCCGACAACTTTTTCATAGTGTGACATCACGCCATGGCCCGGTCATTATTTGAACCGTTTTTCACAACCTGCCACTGCACATATCGCGAGGCAGCTTTATCGGCACGTCTCGTCGAAGCAGATATTGTGTCCCCTTATCACGGGATTTGCATCAATACGGGTGTGGGCAACCCAACCGTGCCATCAATCGTGGCGCTTGGGGAATAAGCGATTTTAGCGGGCAAGTGGGGAGGCGCAGGATCTCTGCTGCCTTTATAAGGGGATAAGAACTTCCTTTTTCACCCACGCCCTCCTCTACTCATCCATTCCTTTTCGCTCGAGCCCTAGTGCCCAAGCGCTCCTCTTCTCCACCCAAAAAGGCTTCCCGAAAATGTCCAGATCCAGAGCAGGAGGTAAGTGGATGGCCTCTACCGTCCGGGAGAAGGATATCAAAAAGCTTCGGGGGGCCGGGTATCTGGCCAAGAGAATTGGCCACCATCTTCCAACGGTGGGACAAATCATCCCCACTCTGGAACTCTACAAGAGGGTGGTATTCCTCCCTCATTTTATCCGCGGGCTAGGGTTTCCCCTTCATCCGTTCGTTCGCGGCATCATGTATTATTACGGGATTGATTTTCATGATCTATCCCCAAATTCCTTCCTCAACATCTCGACATTCATCGTCGTGTGCGAGGCCTTTCTCCGCGTCCCGCCGCACTCCGACTTATGGCTGAAGGTTTTTAATGTGAATCCCAAGGTAGTGAGAGGAGAGCGTGCCGAATGCGGAGGCGCCATGGTGAGCAAGATGCCCAATGTTACATGGCCAACAGGTACTTTTAATGATTTCGTCAAGGAGTGGCAGCAGCAGTGGTTTTACATCACCGAGCCGCGTGGCAAGGAATGGGCCGCCGCTCCAGAGTTCAGATCCGGTGCCCCCCTGTGACTTACGTCCTGGCACAAGAAGGGCCTGAACTAGGCTTCGTCTGACGAGTTATCAGAGCTCCAGACGCACGTCCAAGACATGGAAGACAAGAACATCAAGCTTGTCAATGTAGTCCAGGTGATGTTGGTTCGCCGGATTCTACCATGTCAACACCGGGCTTGCAATCTATGGGAGTTCGACCCGGCCAAGCAGCAGACCATGCTAGAGCTCTTTGGCTCTATGCACAAGGACATCTGGAAGGTGCTTTTTAAGTCCGGCAAACCGTGGCCGGACTCCGCCGAGGACCGCGCGTACCAACTGTCCCGCCCCGCAAGTTCGGTAAGTAACTGTAAGTTGACAATTCGTGTGTTTTATCTGCACATCCCCAGGAAAATACTTAATGTATTTCCCATCAATTTCCTAGGGCTTGGCGAAGAAGGCGGGGCGGATCTACTGTCCGGCCCCGCTGCAAAAAGAACCGGCCGGCCCACTTCTGATGAAGATGCTGGTCCCGGCGCCTTACAAGGCGCCAAAGAAGAAGGCCGAAAAGGAGGCCAAGAAGACCAGGGGCGGCCTCCGTCGTTGTGGAGCCTCGGACAAAAAATCCGAAGACTCCAATGCCCATTCTTCCTCCGAAGAGGACGGGGAGGAGGAGGAAGACGAATCCCCCGTGGGGAAAAAAAAGAAAAGGACGGCCTCCACATCCTTGGAGGCCGATTCGGCTAAGAGGGGAAAGACTCCCCTTCAAGAGGAGTCCACCGCCGCCGCCGATAGCATCCCAGAGTGTGATCCCAGGGCCGAGCCCCTAGTGAACTCGTGAGTATAAAATTCGAACACGCTCATGTGTCCAGACTTGTCACGGCGTGATATTTTAATCTGAGCCATACTTTTTCAGTCCGGCGAGGTCCCGCGCCGAACAATCCTCGTCAGAGGATTTACTAGGTTCGGATGCAATGGAGAGCGGGACACCGCCGAAGGCCCCCTCCCCCAAACATATGACTGAAACCAAGGTTTCATCCCAGAAGGACCCAGGCCATGGGGAGGGGGGGGGGGAGATCGCAAAGGCGGCGCCAGGAGGCCAGACTTCATGGTCCGGACATACGGGAGAGAAGGCTCCCGTGAATGTCGATGATGGGGGTTATCTTGAATCCGGCCCCCAGCCGGACACGATCCTGGAGACCCATAATACTGTAGGGTCAGGAAGGCGACCTCCATTAGCTGGAGGAGGTGTGTCTGTTCCACCGGCAACCTCTGTCCAACCAGAGGTGCCGGATGCTTTATTGGCAGCGCTGAAGGATGCCTCCATCGTTGATGAACATTGTACCCTTATGGGTGCGGTGATTGAGAAGATTCAGTCTGCTGAGAGTGGACTAAATGAATCCTGTATCAGCCTCATAAGAGGCTTTGAGGTATGTTTTATGAAGTTTGGAAGAGTGTCATGGTATAGATAGCAGCCCCTGATACACTGTTCGGTGAAAGAAAGAACTGGACAGAGGATCAAATTTATGTTTGCAGGAGACTCACTTGATGACATCTATCACTCTTTTTAATAAGCAGGTGTCTAGCGACTGCTGCCTCTCATGCTGCGGAAGTATCCAGACTGAGGCGTAGTCTGGAGCGGGCTGAAGGAGAACTTGGCCAAGTGAAGAAACAACTGGAGGGTAACAAAGGTATGCAGAAACCTTGCTTATTTAGCACAAATGAATAAGTGTGCATGATGAAAATATTTTGATAATGTGCTCTAGGGGTGACGGCCGAAATTGAGGCTCTTAAGAAGGCTGTGGCCGAAGCCGAGAAGAAGGCACCTGCAGAGCAGGCTCTTCGTGAGAAGCACGAGGCCAGAGTTATTGAAGCTGAGCGGGAGCTTCAGGAGGCCGTAAAGAAATGCGAGTCCTTGGAGCAAAGCTTATCAGGGAAAGAATCTGAACTCTCCCAGGCTCGCCAAGCCACCAGTGATTCCCAGGGGGAAGCCCGAGGTGTCGTGAAGGAAATCCAGGAGGCGAGGACGATTGCGGCTGGTAAGGCTTTTTCTATACAAAGCGGGTATTTGAGCGGAGAAAATCAAGTTTGATAGCATGAATTTTGATTTCTACAGGGGTATTCGCGGAGCTGCCGTGCAGCATATCTGATGCCGCCCAATTCTATCGAGCCGAAGAGAGGAATACTGCGGATAAGCTCTTCTGGATGCAGTATCTGGCGCCGAATTATCCGGTGCCTTTCTCCGATCAACTGAAGCAGTTGGTCGAACTACGTAAGGCGGACGAGCTAGCCATGAAGGATTTAATTATCCGGATGTGGCCCACTGAGCCAATTCCTAGCAGTTACTTCGGGCTCGTGAAGCGGCTTGTGAGTGCCTACCCTCGACTCGAAGTCATCAAGCGGTCAGTCTGCATAGAGGGTGCGCGAATGGCCTTCGCCCATGCAAAGGTGCATTGGGGGAAGATGGATGCGGAAAAGCTGATGACCGAGGGACTGCCGGAGGGGAAGGAGCACCGCAAGCCCGAACTGTATTATGAAGGTGTCTTGAAAGGAGCCCGCCTTGCGGTGGAGCAATGCACTAAGACATTATATTTCCTGTGCTAGTTCTTATATGCTGAAGACTAGTAAATTCAAGTGGGATTTACTGGAGAAGAATTAAACGCAACTTTGAAGATTGGGGTTCCGACGATGGTAAGTGACGGTGTCCTGGACTAGGGGGTACTCACCACGTCGTCCCCCAATCGGTTAGATTGGGCCGAGGACCCCCAGGGCCGTATACTCATGGGCCAGTCCGAACAGCTGCCGCATACAAGGAAGAATCCACAAGACTCGGCGATCAAGACAAGGACTCCTCCCCCACCGGCGTATTCGGCTAGGACTCTTGTTATCCTAGGCCTCTGGTGCATTATATAAACCAGGGCCAGGCTAGTCGACAGATACAACAATCATACCATAACTAGCTTCTAGGGTTTAGCCTCCTTGATCTCGTGGTAGATCTACTCTTGTAACCCACATCATCAATATTAATCAAGCAGGACGTAGGGTTTTACCTCCATCAAGAGGGCCCGAACCTGGGTAAACATCGTGTCCCTTGTCTCCTGTTACCATTGATCCTAAGACGCACTGCTTGGGACCCCCTACCCGAGATCCGCCGGTTTTGACACCGACATTGGTGCTTTCATTGAGAGTTCCGCTGTGTGATCGGCGAAAGGATCGATGGCTCGCCTGCAGATCAACTACGACTTCGGCATCTTCGTCACCAGCTCGACTGGTCACCTTGGTTCGATCAAGGACTGTGCCCTACCTCCGATTGTCGTGTTCGGATGAGGGCCTTCATCATCATCAACTCCGATCTCTATCAAGATCATGGAGGAATCATCCAGGGAGCCCGGGGGCTCAACGTCAACATTGCCCTCGGGCGACCGTACTATTTTTCTGGACAGCGGACTTGTGTCCGCCGCCACCGCCTCCCCAAGCGTCATTTTAACGATTGCTTCGGTGTAATTGTGCGGAATTGAGTCTACAACAACCCTGGAAAATTTTGTCGAGTTCCGATGGAGGAATCTCTGGCAATCTCCGATATACCGGAGCCGCATTGAATCTGGACGAGAATCCGGACGAGTTTAGGGCATGGTGTCCAGATTCTAGCTCGGACTTCCTTTGGAAGATCCAACCGTTGATCGGCTGCGGAATTCCTATATCTACCACCCCTCAAAATTTCAGCTCGATCTGACCGTCCAAACTCTAGGAACCTTCCGATTAGTGCATCACTTTTTGGATCTGTTTTCTGCGCGAAAACGAATCCGACGCGAGTTCGTCTTTTTTATGAACGGGATTTCGGACATCCTTTTTGAAGGAAGTTTTGTATGGGGTGTTGTGTTTTGTTCCCGAACACATCCAACTAACTTTAAGATCTTTTGAACATGATCTTCAACATCATGCTGGTGTCAAACCAGTCCGGCAATATTGCTCCACGGCTGCCGACCTGCACTAGACACGTCGTCACTTTGTTGAGCCAAGCTCAACTTCTTCGGATCATCATCTTGGTAAGCCGAACAAGAGTCTGGCATCACGAAGGATAAATCATCACCAACATCGCCGCCCCGCGGATTACACGGAGCGGGCATACCGGCATCGCCACTTGGTCACTTCATCAAGCCGGCATTAACCACGTCACGACCTGCATCGGCAGGGTTGCACTATTGCTTCTTCAAGCTGGTGTCCATCATGCCGACCTACTTCGACTCATCGGCTGACACCAAGGCCTTATCACGTTAGCTGGACCGGGGGCTTCATCATCTCTTCATCAACCTACTCCGGACACTTCGGCGTCACTAGCCGACCAGCTCCGTCACGTTAGCTGGGCCGAGGGCTTTGCCTCGGAGAGCCAACCTTTGCCGGCATCATCATGCCGTCGTTTTATCACCCATCAGGCAATGGGTGCGCGGATCGAGTCCCGATTCTGGGAATCACCTTCCTTCAGATTACTACAATGAATAAACTAGGTGCTATTAATCCTAGTATTTTTTTGCTTGTTTGGGCTCATTTTTTCCACGAAATTATTACTCTGGTTTGTCCATCATATGTACACAGGTCTATCAAGTGGTGGCCGAATTATCGACGGTTGCATGATGGTTCGGTCAGTTTCCGTACAAAGTCCGGCGAACGCCGCACCCGGAACTTGAACCGACCTGCGAATTCAGGCCTTGCCATGCCTTTACCACGTCACGCCGCCGCCCTGCACCGACTTCGGCGCCAGGCCATATTTCTTTTATTACTCATTTTGCATAAATTATTTATTATGCAACATTTTTTTTATTATCTCTGGTTTGCACTATTTTTTGTGCACGGGAAAATGATCCAGCCGGACTTTATCCTTCGACGTCACCTCGGCTGGACGGGGGGCTTCGTCAACACTTCATTACTCCATGCCAGGGACTTCGGCGTCACTCTGTCGTCCTGCATTGACCGTGCTATGTCACCACTTCACAGTGCCGAGCTCTTTGCTCCGCCACCTCGGG
Source organism: Triticum aestivum (assembly GCF_018294505.1). Taxonomy (NCBI): domain Eukaryota; kingdom Viridiplantae; phylum Streptophyta; class Magnoliopsida; order Poales; family Poaceae; genus Triticum; species Triticum aestivum. The sequence goes on from NC_057795.1 coordinate 587,808,543, forward strand.
ACCGGCTTGGGGGATAGAACCTTGTCCCGCATCAAGCTCAGACCGCATCGTCAATACCGAACACATTAACCAGCTAAGTTTCATTCATGCTCAAAGTTTTAAATTTCTAACTTGTGTTCGTTCGACCAAGCATTATACTTTTTTGTAAAAAAGTTGCTTGTAAAAATTTTCCTTGTCGAAACTTTGTTCACACACACTTGACGCGCTACCCGCGCTCATTATACCTGGGGGCTTCTTTAACAGAAGCTTATTAATACGGGCTTTATGCCCAACACATGTGTCACACTTCTGCATGTACCTTTTATTCACCATTATATGCATCGATATGACTTAAGTTTTGGCCAAGCTGGGTTGCCTGGCTCCTGTGCTTACCCCTACGTTCCCGATTGTTCGGCTAGGTGGTAAAGGGAGCACCTCTGCGATTGTTACTGCCGGGTTAGCCGGATGTGTACCTCAGACTGGGTGAAGCCGAAAGCTAGCGTTCTTAAGAGAATACTCGGTCGGTGAACTAAAAGATGATTTCTTACCTATTTATTTACCTGCCCCCAGATGTTTTTCTGCTCTTTTCGCAGTCCGGACATGCACTTTAGGGCATGCCTCCCAGGGAAAGGAACCCCTAACGGAACTATTCTCCCTGGAACATGTTTCTTACTAACCATGTAATATAACATAAATAGTTGGGCACTTGTCTGATAAAGCACTAATGACCCCTACGCTTGGTCTCCACGCATGCCCCGGTTTTTATAACCGCGAGGGTGTTCGGACACACTCCGGACTATTGGGTCCAGAGGTTGAAGCGAAAAGGTCCGCTACGACAAACGATCTACAATCCGGCTAGAAGGCATTTTACATGTCACCTTACATTTTATAGTCAACTTTTACCCAAGTCGCTTCGGGGCTCTCATGTTTATTTGAGCCGTTTCATACTAAGTGTTTTTCTTCTTAGTCGTTGCAAAGTTAAAGCACGACAGAAGCACTTTTTTTTTCTAAAGTCCAATTTTCGGATTGGCACCGAACACTTGATCTTGTTCGGACGTCATGTTTTTACTGACGTTTTTTGGTTTTCCAAGCTTTTGGCACTTTTAACTATTTGTGTGTTTTCAGCACAAGTCTCGCAGTGCAACGCCGGACACCTTTAAAGATTCGGCAAAAACATTCTCGGATGTTGCTATATATGCATCAGCTTCGAATTGTGTCTTCGGTCAATAGTTGGGTTGCTCGGCTCCCGCGATTGCCTCCTACGTTCCGCTTTGTTCGGCTAGGTGTGCAAAAGGAGAACCCCTGCGATTGTGCTTCCAGCTCATATGGTTAAGCACCTCAGTGGAGAAAGCCGAAAACTAACTGTCACAATAAGCATAAACTGGTCGGTGATCCGATGACGGCGTTAAACGACGGGCCATTCATAACAATGGCCGAAGTGTTTACGGCTTGACCTCGACTGTCGCCGAGCACTAGCGGGGGCTATTAACTGGCCTCCCAAACTAAATCCTCGATATTTTGCTCTTACATTGGAGCTGAGGTTTCATGATCATGCTTAGCATGACAACCCAAAGAAAGGAACCGATAGCGGGACTATTTTCTTTGGAAGACATTTCTTCTGTTAAACAGTAATATAACATATCTCTCTGCGTACCTTTGTTTAGAAAGCCGTATGACCAGATTGCCTTGTTTGTCGTAAATCTTTGCCCTCATAAAGGCTTTATAAAGTAGGACAAACACTCCTCGGCTACCGGCTGAGGAGGTTGAAGCCCATGGTCGGTCAACAAAGTTTTGTACAATGCGGATCCGAGCATTAATGACATAAAGTACTTGGATACATTGAGTCATTACACATAATTTGTGATTTTACTATGGATATTGATCCTTAATTCGGCCACCCGTGCCCGCATTAAGGCTCGGGGGCTACTGGGCTTCGGGCTTATTATTTAAAAATATTAAAGGGGCACATTGATCCCCTGATCTGGTGTTGCCACCCGACCAGTGTATCGGGGGCTACTGCGTTGCTTGTTCTATGCAGAAAATCTTAAGTGCAATACAGTTTCCAAGGAGATTTTGATCCTCAGGTTGGTCGGCCGCACCCAACCTGAGTCTCGAGGACTGAGCATGCCGCTTTTTGTGTCCCGAAGTATTCTGCCGAGCTAGGACTTGATCCTCAGACCGATTTTCCAAATCAACCCGAGTCTCAGCGGCTATGGGGATCAGCGGTCTTATGTCATCCTTCAGGTGCATCTCGGGTTTTAGACCGATACATACCTTGAGGGCTACTGGCTATATATCTCGTTAGAGAATAAATTACATCAATAAAAAACATTAACCAAAAATCAGCCCATGACCGAGGTGCTTAACCACCTCGGAAGCGGTTCGACATATAGCTCAGATGCAAGTGGCTGGCTCCTTAGAGGGCATTTCCGGCATTAAGCTCGGCTAAACTCCTTCAAACTTCTTTGGACCAAGGTGATTTTCGACACCTCGGATACAGTCCGGCATTGGAGCTCGGATATAGTCCGGCGTTGGAGCTCGGATACAGTCCGGCGTTGGAGCTCGAATACATAGTCCGGCGATAGAGCTGGGAAGCAGTCCGGCATTGGTGCTCGGCTGCAAAAGATACCTCGAATGTAGTCCGGCGTTAGAGCTCGGACGCAAGAGGACACTGCCTCCCGGGCATAACTTCAAACCCGAGGCGTGGCATAAAAATAAGGCATTGATAAAGGCCGTAAACTTAAAGGGGCTCCTCGGATACCCAACGTGTAAACTCGTCGAATGCATTTCAGCGATCCTCAAGATATAAGATTTGTTGAACCAGTTTTCAAGACCGACGACCGAAGATGAAGAACAGTTCGGAAGAATCGAGGAGCGTCCCTAACTTGAAGACCGGTTCAGGGGGCTACTGACGGTGTCCTGGACTAGGGGGTACTCACGACGTCGTCCCCCAATCGGTTAGATTGGGCCGAGGACCCCCAGGGCCGTATACTCATGGGCCAGTCCGGACAGCTGCCGCATACAAGGAAGAATCCACAAGACTTGGCGATCAAGACAAGGACTCCTCCCCCACCGGCGTATTCGGCTAGGACTCTTGTTATCCTAGGCCTCTCGTGCATTATATAAACCAGGGCCAGGCTAGTCAACAGATACAACAATCATACCATAGGCTAGCTTCTAGGGTTTAGCCTCCTTGATCTCGTGGTAGATCTACTCTGGTAACCCACATCATCAATATTAATCAAGCAGGACGTAGGGTTTTACCTCCATCAAGAGGGCCCGAACCTGGGTAAACATCGTGTCCCTTGTCTCCTGTTACCATTGATCCTAAGACACACTGCTTGGGACCCCCTACCCGAGAGCCGCTAGTTTTGACACCGACAGTAAGGATTCAAGTATGACACCTAAGTTTGATTGTGTTAAATCTTTTATGGATACCGATGCTTTTCGTGGATTTAGCGCTAAATATGGACTTGACTCTGAGATAGTAGGTTCTTTCTGTGAATCTTTTGCTGCTCATGTTGATCTCCCTAAGGAGAAGTGGTTAAATACAATCCTCCCATTGAAGAAAAAGTAGTTGCACCTATTACAGTTGAAGAAAAGTCTATCACTTATAATGATCCTATTGTTCCTACTACTTCTGTTGAGAAACCACCTTTTCCTGTTAGGATAAATGATCATGCTAAAGCTGCAACTGTGGTCCGTAAGAGTAATACTAGAACATATACACCTCCTGAGCAAATTAAAGTTGAACCTAGTATTGCTATGGTTAAAGATCTCTTGGATGATAATATAGATGGGCATGTTATTTATTTCTATGGTGAAACTGCTAATATTGCTAGACCAAATGCTAAGATACATAGACCTGTTGTAGGCATGCCTGTTATTTCTGTTAAAATAGGAGATCATTGTTATCATGGCTTATGTGATATGGGTGCTAGTGCTAGTGCAATACCTATTTCCTTATACAAAGAAATTATGCATGATATCGTACCCATTGAGTTAGAAGATATTGATGTTACAATTATGCTTGCCAATAGGGATACTATCACACCATTTGGGATTGTTAGAGATGTCGAAGTCTTGTGTGGGAAAGTTAAATATCCTGCTGATTTTCTTGTTCTTGGTTCCCCACAAGACGACTTTTGTCCCATTATATTTGGTAGACCCTTCTTGAATACTGTCAATGCTAAGATTGATTGTGAAAGAGACGTTGTTACAATTGGCCTAGGGGATATGATACACGAGTTTAATTTTGCTAAGTTTCGTAGACAACCCCATGATAAATAATTGCCTAGTAAAGATGAAATTATTGGTCTTGCTTCTATTGTCGTGCCTCCTACTGATCCGTTAGAACAATATTTGCTAGACCATGAAAATGATATGTTTATCAATGAAAGAAGGGAAATAGATGAAGTATTCCTTAAACAGGGTCCTATTTTGAAACACAAGTTGCCTGTTGAAATCCTAGGGGATCCCCCTGAGGGAGTCCTGGATAAGGGGGTATCCAGACAATCGAACTATATGCTTTGGCCGGACTATTGGACTATGAAGATACAAGATTGAAGACTTCGTCCCGTGTCCGGATGGGACTCTCCTTGGTGTGGAAGGCAAGCTTGGCGATTTGGATGTAGATCTCCTTCTCTGTAAACCGACTCTAAGTAACCCTAGCCCCCTCCGGTGTCTATATAAACCGGAGGGTTTAGTCCATAGGACACAACAACTATCATACCATAGGCTAGCTTATAGGGTTTAGCCTCTCTGATCTCGTGGTAGATCAACTCTTGTAATACTGATATCATCAAGATCAATCAAGCAGGAAGTAGGGTATTACATCCATCGAGAGGGCCCGAACCTGGGTAAACATCACATCCCTAGTTTCCTGTTACCATTAGCCTTAGACGCATAGTTCGGGACCCCCTACCCGAGATCCGTCGGTTTTGACACCGAAATTGGTGCTTTCATTGAGAGTTCCTCTGTGTCGTCGTTGTAAGGCTCGATGGCTCCTCCAACCTTCAACAACGCCATCCTGGGTGAGATTTTCCTCCCCAAACAGATCTTCGTGTTCGGTGGCTTCGCACTGCGGGCCAACTTGCTTGGCCATCAGGAGCAGATCGACAGCTACGCCCCTGGCCATCAGGTCAGGTTTGGAAACCTAAACTACACTTCCGACATCCGCGGGGACTTGATCTTCGATGGATTCGGGCCCATGTCAGGAGCACCGAACAATCACGACATGCACGACCTAGATCTGCCGTCGGACAGTATTCGGAACATCGCACGTGCTACGGCTCCGGACGTTCCGGAGCAGGTCGTGTCTTCCGAGGACGGGTGGATGGACCCCGCCCTGGAGGCCGCATACTCATCGGTGTTGGAGCCGAACACAGACTCTGCTCCTAAGGAGATCTCTGTCTCCGGACCCCCGGACTAGTCTCCGGCCGTGTGTTCCGGACCGCGCGCACACATGCCCATTAAATCTAATTGGGCTCCGTGTATGGAGTTCACCGCCACGGATATCTTTCAACACTCACCCTTCGTAGACGTGCTAGATTTATTAAGGTCTCTCTCTCTCTCTCTGTCAGGAGATTCCTGGCCGAACCATGTTCGGCTCGAGTGGGAAGCTGGCGACGAAGAAATTCGTTACCCACCCACCACCCACTTAATAGCCACGGTCGATGACTTGAACGATGTGCTTAACTTTGATTCCAAAGACATTGACGTTATAGACGACGATGAGGGAGCAGAACAGGAACCACTACCCACAGGCGCTGGACTGCCACCTCTTCATATGATATATATATGGTGGATACTCCCAAAGAAAACAATGGCGATGAGGCAACAAGAGATAACCCCTCAGGGAAGAAATCAAAGCATGGACGTCACTGGCGCCGCTCCAAGCCCCACCACAGAAACACCGACACTGGAGAAGAAAATCCAGATGGTGCCGAAGAGGAATATGATCCTGATCAACCCACCTTCGAGCAAGCCGAATAGGAACACGGGCAGGCCAGCCCAGACGAATAGGCGACGGACGGATACATGGAGGACGATAACTATATGCCTCCCTCCGAAGATGAGGTGAGCCTCGGTGACGACGAATTCGGCGTACCAGAGGATCCCATAGAGCAGGTGCGCTTCAAGCGCCGGCTTATAGCCACTGCAAGAAGCCTGAAAAAGAAGTAGCAGGAGCTCCAAGTTGATCGGGATCTGCTCACAGACAGATGGACTGAAGTCCTGGCAGCTGAGGAATACGGACTCGAGCCCCCCATCAGGGGTTACCCAAAGCACAAATCGCTAGAAGAACAGGCCGAAGAGCCTGAACTTCCAGCACGAGATGAGGCTGACCAGCCACCCCGTGGCCGGGACAAAACGGCATATCAGGCCAGATACCAGCCCGCACCCCCACGCCGGTTCACTACGGCCCGGGGCAATACGCAAGACCTGCGAGACATATTGGAAAACAACGCATGACAACCAAGATCGATCTACGGATCATGGGGGCGCGCCACTGATCGTTATGCCGGATATAATACTGATAAATCTGGCCGGGCCGAACACAACTGACCAGACCTAATCGGACTGCGCCACGACATAACCCGGCACAGAGGCGCCGCACACCCCCTCTGCTTCACTGATGAAGTAATGGAACATGAATTCCCAGTAGGGTTTAAACCCGTCAACATCGAGTCATACGATGGCACAACAGACCCTGCAGTGTGGATCGAAGATTTTCTTCTCCAGATTCATATGGCCCGCGGTGATGACCTACACACCATCAAGTATCTCCCACTCAAGCTTAAAGGGGCAGCCAGACATTGGCTGAATAGCCTGCCAACAAACTCCATTGGCAGTTGGGAAAATCTTGAGGATGCATTCCTCGATAACTTCAAAGGCACCTACGTGCGACCACTGGATGCTGATGACTTAAGTCACATTACCCAACAGCCCTGAGAGTCAACCAGGTAATTCTGGACTCGGTTCCTAACTAAAAAGAACCAATTTGTCGATTGTCTGGATGCCGAGGCCCTGGCGGCCTTTAAGCATAATATCCGCGACGAGTGGCCTGCCCGACACCTCGGGCAAGAAAAACCGAAGTCCATGGCGGCCCTCACGACACTAATGACCCACTTTTGCGCGGGTGAGGATAGCTGGCTAGCTCACAGTAACACCGCACCAGGAAACTCTGGCACTTCAGATATCCATGACAGTAACAGAAAGCCACGACGAAACAGACACAAACGTCAAAACAATGGTGACAATGCTGAGGATACGGCAGTCAATGCCGGATTTAGCAACTCCAAATCCGGTCAGCGGAAGAAGCCGTTCAAAAGAAACAATCCGGGATCGTCCAGTCTAGATCGCATACTTGATCGCTCGTGCCAGATTCACAGCACCGCCGACAAACCAGCCAATCACACTAACATAGATTGCTGGTTGTTCAAACAGGCCGGCAAGATAAATGCCGAGAACAAGGACAAGGGGCTGCATAGCAATGATGACGAGGAGCCCCGACGTCCGAACACTGGGGGACAGAAGAAATTTCCCCCCAGGTGAAAACGGTGAACATGATCTATGCCACTCACATACCCAAACGGGAGCGAAAGCGTGCACTTAGGGACGTCTATGCGATGGAGCCCATCGCCCCAAAGTTCAACCCATGGTCATTGTCGGTGTCAAAACCGGCGGATCTCGGGTAGGGGGTCCCGAACTGTGTGTCTAGGCGGATGGTAACAGGAGACAAGGGACACGATGTTTTACCCAGGTTCGGGCCCTCTTGATGGAGGTAAAACCCTACGTCCTGCTTGATTGATATTGATGATGTGGGTATTACAAGAGTAGATCTACCACGAGATCAAGGAGGCTAAACCCTAGAAGCTAGCCAATGGTATGATTGTTGTTCGTCCTATGGACTAAAGCCATCCGGTTTATATAGACACCGGAAAGGGCTAGGGTTACACAGAGTCGGTTACAATGGTAGGAGAACTACATATCCGTATTGCCAAGCTTGCCTTCCACGCTAAGGAAAGTCCCATCCGGACATGGGACGAAGTCTTCAATCTCGTATCTTCATAGTCTTGGAGTCCGGCCGATGATGATAGTTCGGCTATCCGGACACCCCCTAGTCCAGGACTCCCTCAGTAGCCCCTGAACCAGGCTTCAATGAGGACGAGTCCAGCGCGCATATTGTCTTCGGCATTGCAAGGCGGGTTCCTTCTCCGAATAATTTATAGAAGATTGTGAACACCAGGATAGTGTCCGGCTCTGCAAAATAAATTCCACATACCACCGTAGAGAGAATAATATTTACAAAAGTTCAATCTGCTGACGTATTTTGTGGCGTGACGTCACACCACTACTAAGCCTTTACTCGAATTGTTTTTACTGTACCACCTCAGCGTGTTTAGCGAAGCGGTTTCCTTGGCACGTCTTGTCGAGGCAGAGATCGTGTTCCCCTTATTCCTGGATTCCCATCAATACGGACATGGGTAACCCAACCGCGCCATTGATTGTGGCGCTTGGGAGATAAGCGAGTTTTATCAGGCCAGTGGGGACACATGTTTTCGTCCGCCCATATAAGGGGATAAAGATCCAACCCTTGTACCTACGCCTTCTTCCTCCTTTGCTTATCCATCTCCGCGAACTCGAGCTCCAGCACCCAAGTCCGCACATCTCACCTCAACCTTCTCCAACTATGTCCGGAGCGGGAGGCAAGTGGATGGCCTCCTCCGTTACGGAGGGGCACATCCAGAAGTTGCGCAACACCGGATATCTGTCCAGCGACATCGCGCACCGGCTCCCTGACGAGGGGGAGCTCATCCCCACCCCCAGGCCCCATGAGAGGGTAGTATTTCTTTCCCATTTCCTTCGCGGACTGGGCTTCCCACTCCATCCCTTTGTCCGGGGGCTCATGTTCTACTACGGCCTGGATTTCCATGATCTGGCCCCGAATTTCATCCACAATATCTCGGTGTTTATCGTCGTGTGTGAGGCCTTCCTGTGCATCCAGCCTCACTTAGGCTTGTGGCTCAAGACCTTCAGTGTCAAGCCGAAGGTTGTGAAGGGCAGCCAAGCGGAGTGCGGAGGCGCCATGGTGGGCAAGATGCCCAACGTTACTTGGCTCGAGGGCACCTTCGTGGAAAACATTAAGGGGTGGCAATCGGGGTGGTTCTACATCACCGAGCCGCGTGACCCTGAATGGGCAGCGGCCCCCGAATTCAGATCTGGCATCCCCATACGACTCACCTCCTGGAAAGAGAGTGGCCCGACATGGGGTGATTCGGAGGAGCTAACCGGACTTCAAGCCTACATCCAAAAGCTAGTGAACAAGAAGCTCAAGCTTTTCAACGTAGTCCAGGTCATGCTCATCCGCCGGATTCTCCCGTGCCAACAATGGGACTTCAATATGTGGGAGTTCGATCCGTCGCAGCACCAGACTTTGAGCGGGCTCTTCAACACTACGTACGAAGAGGCATGGAGGGTGCTGTTTAAGGGCACCGAGGCTCCCGCATCCGGTACCGAAGATCACGGATTCAGCTCGCAGCGTCCGGCTAGCGAGGTAAGCGATTTTGCCCTTTACGGGACACTTGTTTTCCATAGTTTGACTCTATGCGGGATCTAAACCCCTCCTTTGACAGGACTGGCTGAAGAAGGCCGAACAGACTATCTGTCCAGCCCCATTGCCAGAAGACCCAGCGGACGCCCGCTTAACGGGGCTGCTGGCTCCGGCACCCCACGTGGTGCCGGAGAAGAAGGCCAAGAAGAAGGCCACGGGCCTCGAAAGAGTTCCCCTTTTCAGGTGTCATCGGACGATGACTCCGAGGCAGACTCCTCCCACAAAGGCGAGGAGGAGAAGAAGGAGGCCTCTCCCCCAGCGGGGGGAGGGAAGAAAAGGAAGGCCTCCTCAACGAGGGAGGCCGAAGGGTCCAAGAAGGGAAGGAATCTTCCCCCGGACTGCTCCGCCAACGCCGGCGACGACAACGAGGATTGGCCTCCAAGGGCCAAGCCTCTGGCGAGATCGTAAGTATCCGGACTCCTGAATAACTTCATGGTTTTTCTTTTCGCCACATGGTGTCTTCCTAATGCCGCATACTACCCTGCAGTCCACATGATCCTCCCGCTTCGTCGAGCGGGTCCTTGGGTGCATCAGATATGGATTGTCTTCCGACCGCCTCCACCCCCCGTGATGCAGACGATGCCGAGGTGGGATCCTGGGAAGGGACCCGCCAGGAGGAGGAGTCCCTGGAGGTGCCGCAGGGCAACCTCTCGGACTTTGCACCGGACTCCACCCCAGAACCTGTAGTGGCTCCGGAGTCCGGCGGGCGGCCCCTTCATAAGAAGGGCAAGACCATGACGCCGGCGGCCTCCGTCCAACCGGAGGCGCCGGATAGCTTGCTGGAGGCGCTCAACGGCGCCTCCATCGAAGAGGATCAGCGCACTGTCATGAGTGCGGTGATTCAGAAGGTTCAGCTCGCCAAGAGCAGGCTGACCGAAGCCTGCAGCAGCCTTCTAACATGCTTTGAGGTAAGAATTTTGATATATGTAAAATAGTACCGCATAGACAGTAGCCCCTGATGCTCGGTTCGGTATTCAGAAAGAAAAGCCGGACTGAGGATCTAAAAAGATATACGCAGGAGTCATAAAAAAAGTATGTCAATATGGGATTGCAGGCTGTGCTGCTGACCTCTGCCGCCCTGACTGCGGAGGGCAATACTTTGAAGCAAAGCCTCGAGTGGTCCGAGAACGAGCTCGGCCGTGCCAAGAAGCAGCTCGAGGATAAGGAAGGTGAGTAACACCTTATTAAAATTGTACCTTACAGAAAAGGATTTGGTTGCAAGAAGGATGACAAGGATAACATGGGTATTGCAGGGGCCACGAACGAGGTGGCGACCTTGAAGGAGGCGGTGTCTGCGGCCGAACGTAATGCGGCCGCGGAGCGCACCGAGCGAGAGAAGCAGGAGGCGCGGGTGGCGGAGGTACATCAATAGCTGCAGGCTCTCGTGGAAAAACATGGGAGTTTAGAGCATGACTCGAAGACTCAAGAGTCCGAGCTTGCATCGACTCTTGAGAGTGCCAAAGCCGCTAAGGCCGAAGCCTACCAGGCCCTCCAGGAAATCGAGGCGTTGAAGAAAATAGCGGCGGGTAAGGCATTTTTCATGCAAAGTAAGCATGTGAGTGTGAATTACCTATCACTTACCCGAATTCGGAGCTCTCCAGGAGCGTTCGCAGATCTACCCTGCAGCGTGTCCGATGCTGCCGCTTTCTATAGGGCCAAGGAGGGGAGCTCGACGGAGAGGGTCTTCTGGTCTCAGTATGCTGAGGCCGGACATCCGGTGCCCCTTAGCGACCAGCTGAAGCAGTTGGTCGAGCTCCACAAGGTGGCCGAACAGGCCATGAAGGGCCTCATAGTTCGGCTGTGGCCTAAGGAGGCCATGCCTGGGAGCTACTTCGGCCTGGTGCGGCGGCTGGTGGATGCGTGTCCACGGGTTGAAGTCATCAAGCACTCCGCCTGCATTGAAATTGCCCGTCGGGACCTTGCCCGCGCAAAGGTGCAATGGGGCAAGATGGATGCTGAGAAGCTTGTGACGGACGCGCCACCGCCGGGCAAGGAGTATCGCACGCCCGAGATGTATTATAAGAGTGTCCTGAAGGCTGCCCGCATTATTGCGGGTGAGTGCTCCAAAGATGTAATATTTGAGTAGACTCACATTTTGTTATCCCGTGCGCTGAAAACTTTGCTCATATGCGCTAAGCAACGCTTTTTAATTTAAAATATTACCTTCTGTGCGGCCATTTATCAAATCTGAGAGATGGCAAGTCGTCGGCTTCAACCCCCATGCCACGAGTGCTGGGGTGTTCGGGATAAATTTTAGCACTCTTGTTCCCATTTTTGGGTCCATCTAGGGAGGCGCTCAACACAACGAACAAGGCAACCGGACTTATAATGCTTGAACACTCTCACTTAGCCATAGAATTCTATAATTTTAAATTTCGGTGAAGCCCCTAGTGTTCGGAAGGCCAAATTTGGGGCGCTATCCACACCTGGGCCGGACAAAGCCGGTTCCTCGCTCTAAGCGGCATAAGTCTTTCGGGACTCGAAAAAACCTCTCGAACAGCGACTGGCTCTCGCCGCATCATGACGGTCAGTTTTAGCTTTCTCCACTGAGGCGCTCGCCCAGCTCAACTGGGGCGCAATTGCAGTGGTTCTCCCAGTGCTACCTTAGCCGATACAACGGAACATAAGGTACCAAAACATGGGAGCCGGGCAAACCCAACTATTGACCCAAGACATGATTCGGAGCCGATGCATATAATGCTATAAGTTCGGGGTGCCGCACTTGTGAAAGTGTTCGGACTTATCACACCATGATGAGGGAAGCATAAGCCCCTGGTGTATTTAGCCGTACCAAAGTGTACGGATGCAACATGTCATATATGTATAAGAAAGAAATGCAATTATAAGCAAAATGGTGCTGCATTGTTTATTCAAGAAATACTGCTGTGAATGCATAACGATACAAATGGTGCGATAAGCAAGGGATGGGACTATTAAACCTGCCCCCCTCCAGGGGTAGGCTGCGGAATGGTGTATTAAACAGATTAATGCTCGTAATGGAGACCACCTGGATATTCATCGTAGCCTTTCTCCTTCCCTGGCTGTTGCATCGTGAGTTCGGCAGGTCTACTACCGGACAGGGCCTCTAATGAACAGAGTCCTGTGGATAAAAAAAAGAAAAAGAGAGAAAAAAAGAACGACACACTTGAGAGCCCCTGGTGTAGTTAAGCCGCATTCTGGGCCTATCGTGGTCGTGCCCCTCCCCCTATGCCCATGGTATCTCCAGAGTGTAATGATGTACGCGAAGGACCTGTCTTGAAATTTTGCAGGGGCTGGGGTTGGGGCCGCATTGCTATGCGTGCTCGGAACGTGCCAGGTGGTCTTGTTGTAGGTTACTCCGGGCGCGTTTAGCCGTGTCCGGTCGCTTAGCGGCCGGACTCGAGAATTGCCTTAAGAGGCTGCACTGTACTTCTGACGCGAGAGCCGCTGTATGTTCCTCCGTTCGGAGAGAGCGTTCAGTGTTTCCATTGACCGTGATGACTCCTCGAGGGCCTGGCATCTTGAGCTTGAGGTATGCGTAGTGCGGCACCGCGTTGAACTTTGCAAACGCGGTACGTCCGAGCAGAGCATGATAGCCGCTGCGGAACGGAACTATGTCTAAGATTAACTCCTCGCTTCGGAAGTTATCCGGGGATCCGAAGACCACTTTCAGTGTAACTGAGCCTGTACAATTGGCCTCTACACCTGGTATGACGCCTTTAAAGGTCGTCTTTGTAGGTTTAATCCTTGAGGGGTCTATGCCCATTTTGCACACCGTATCCTGATAAAGCAGGTTCAGGCTGCTGCCGCCGTCCATCGGGACTCTGGTGAGGTGAAATCCATAGATGATTTGGTCTAAAACCAATGCGGCGAATCCGCCGTGGCGGATGCTGGTGGGGTGGTCCCTTCGATCAAAAGTGATCGGGCAGGAGGACCATGGATTGAACTTCGGGGCGACTGGCTCCATCGCGTATACATCCCTGAGTGCACGCTTCCGCTCCCTTTTGGGTATGTGGGTTGCGTATATCATGTTCACCGTCCGCACTTGTGGGGGGAAACCCTTCTGTCCTCTATTGTTCGGCGGTCGGGTCTCTTCCTTGTCATCGCTATGCAGCCCCTTGTCGTTATTTTCGGAAATTAACTTGTCTGCCTGCTTGAATACCCAACAGTCCCTGTTGGTGTGGTTAGCTGGCTTTTCGGGGGTGCCGTGTATCTGGAACAAGCGGTCGAGTATTCGGTCCAAATTGGACGGACCCGGAGTAGTTCTTTTGAATGGCTTTTTCTGCTGACCGGGTTTGGAGCCTCTGAATCCTGCATTGACTGCCGTATCCTCACTATTGTCGCTGTTAATGCGGCGTTCGTTTTTGTTGCGACGCGACCTGCCATTGCGGTCCTTGATATCCAGACTGCCAGAATTTTTGCTGAGGTTGTTGCTGCGGGCTAGCCAGCTGTCCTCACCCACGCAGAAGCGGGTCATGAGTGATGTGAGGGCTGCCATGGATTTCGGCTTTTCTTGTCCTAGGTGTCGGGCAAGCCACTCGTCGCGGATGTTATGTTTGAAGGCCACGAGGGCCTCCACATCCGGACAGTCGACGATTTGATTTTTCTTAGTTAGGAACCGTGTCCAGAATTGTCTGGCCAATTCGTCTGGCTGCTGAATTATATGGCTTAGGTCGTCAGCGTCTGGTGGTCGCACATACGTGCCTTGGAAGTTATCGAGGAATGCGGCTTCTAGGTCTTCCCAACTCCCAATTGACTCTGCTGGCAAGCTATTAAGCCAATGCCAGGCTGGTCCTTTAAGCTTGAGTGGGAGGTATTTGATGGCGTGAAGATCATCACCGCGGGCCATGTGGATATGAAGGAGATAGTCCTCGATCCAAACCGCGGGGTCTGTTGTACCATCATAAGATTCAATGTTCACGGGTTTAAACCCTTCGGGGATTTGATGATCCATTACTTCATCTTTGAAGCATAGTGGGTGTGCGGTGCCTCTGTATTGGCCAATATCACGACGAAGTTCAAAAGAGCTTTGTCTACTGTGTTCGGCCCGGCCGGACTTACTGTGTCCGGCGTGATGGTTGTCGTCACGTATCATGGGGCTCCCATGCGATCCATAGATCGATCTTGATTGTCTTGCCTTATCCTCCAATATATCTCGCAAGTCCAGAGTGTTCCCCTGTGGCCTTGTGCTTTTCGAGCGATGCCGGGGTACGGTTCTAGTGGAGGGCCTAGAGGCCTCTCTGTCGCGGCCACGGGGTGGTCGGTCAGCCGTATTGTCCGCTGGTGATGCAAGTTCATATGCCTCCTCCCCTAATCGGGGGAGCAGCTTGCGTTTAGGGTAGCTTTTGGAGGGGCGTTCGAGCTCATGCTCTTTGGCCGCAAGGACTTCAGTCCATCTGTCGGCTAGCAGATTTTGATCAGCTCTAAGCTCTTGCTGCTTTTTCTTGAGGCCGTTTGCCGTGGCCATAAGCCTTCGTTTAAAACGCTGTTGTTCGACGGGATCCTCAGGTACGACGAATTCGTCGTCGTCGTCGAGGCTTGCCTCGTCTTCGGAGGGAGGCATGTAATCCTCTACCTCTTCGTCTGCCGCTCTCTCATGAGGGCTGGCGTCTCCGTCCTCCTGTGCTGAATCTTGCTGGAGGGGGTTGTCTTCGGCACTGTCTGGGGTGTTATTATCTCCGGTGCCGGAATCTCCATTCTTGCTGTGGCGGGATTTAGAGCGGCGCCGCTGACGATGGCGCTTGGGCTGTTTCTTGGAGGGGTCATACTTCGCTGTTCCTTCGCCATTCCCATCCTTTGGGATATCCACCATGTATATGTCATATGATGAGGTGGCTTTCCAGTGCCCAGTAGGCGCTGGTTCTTGGTCGTCTCTGGCATCGTCGTCCATACCGTCGATGTCTTCGGAGTCGTAGTCTAGCAAGTCGGTTAGATCGTCGACAGTGGCTACTAAGTAGGTGGTGGGTGGGCTTTGAATTTCTTCGTCATCCGCATCCCAACCGTCCTGACCGCAGTCCGGCCAGGGCTCTCCTGATAACGAGAGATACTTTAGCGAACTCAAGATGTGGCCAAAAGGTGAGTGTTGAAAGATGTCCGCAGCGGTGAACTCCATGATCGGCGCCCAATCGGATTCGATTGGAGGGGGCATGGGAGGTTCGGAGTCCGGCGAGGAGTCCGGCACCTCGGAGTAACGAGCTTCATGAGGGACAAGGTCAGTGTTCGGCTCCATCGTCATAGAGGTTGCAGCCCCCGAGGCAGTGTCTAGCCACCCGTCCTCGATCTGCACAGCCGGCTCCGAATTGAGGATCGGAGCGGACTTGTGTGCGGCCTCCAGGGCACTGTCCGGCTGCAGAGCTAAATCATGCCCATCGTGACAGTGCGGCGCGGTCGGCTGTGGCTCGAATCCATCGAAGATCAAGTCTCCATGGATGTTAGCCGTGAAGTTCAAACTTCCAAATCTGACCTGACGGCCAGGGGCGTAGCTTTCGATCTGCTCCAGATGGCCAAGTGAATTGGCCCGCAGTGCAAAGCCGCCGAATACGAAGATCTGTCCGGGGAGAAAGGTCTCACCCTGGACTGCGTCGTTGTTGATGATCGAAGAAGCCATCGAGCCTATTGGTGACGACACAGAGGAACTCTCAATGAAAGCACCAATGTCGGTGTCAAAACCGGCGGATCTCGGGTAGGGGGTCCCGAACTGTGCGTCTAGGCGGATGGTAACAGGAGACAAGGGACATGATGTTTTACCCAGGTTCGGGCCCTCTTGATGGAGGTAAAACCCTACATCCTGCTTGATTGATATTGATGATGTGGGTATTACAAGAGTAGATCTACCACGAGATCAAGGTGGCTAAACCCTAGAAGCTAGCCAAAGGTATGATTGTTGTTCGACCTATGGACTAAAGCCATCCGGTTTATATAGACAACGGAGAGGGCTAGGGTTACACAGAGTCGGTTACAATGGTAGGAGATCTACATATCCGTATTGCCAAGCTTGCCTTCCACGCAAAGGAAAGTCCCATCCGGACACGGGACGAAGTCTTCAATCTTGTATCTTCATAGTCTTGGAGTCCGGCCGATGATGATAGTTTGGCTATCTGGACACCCCCTAGTCCAGGACTCCCTCAGTCATCCTGCCCGATCACCTTTGATTGTAGGGACCATCCAACCAGCATCCATCATGGCGGCTCAGCCGCATTGGTCCTTGACCCAATCATCGACGGATTCCACCTCACACAAGTCCTCATGGACAGTGGCAGTAGCCTGAACTTGCTTTATCAGGACACAGTGCGCAAAATGGGCATCGATCCGTCATGGATCAAACCCACCAAAACCACCTTCAAGGGTGTAATTCCAGGGGTAGAGGCCTGCTGTACGGGATCAATAACACTGGAAGCGGTCTTCGGATCTCCAGATAACTTCCGAAGCGAGGAGTTCATCTTCGACATCGTCCCTTTCCGTAGTGGCTATTATGCACTACTTGGACAAACCGCGTTTGCTCGATTCAATGCGGTACCACACTATGCATACCTCAAGCTCAAAATGCCAGGACCTAACGGGGTTATAACAGTCAATGGAAACACAGACCGTTGCCTCCGTACGGAAGAGCACACTGCGGCCCTCGCGGCAGAAGTACAAAGCAGCCTCCTTCGACAAACAGCCAATTCAGCAACAACAACCCCGAACACCGTCAAGCGAGTCCAGAGCACCCCGCAACAGGACCGTCTGGCATGCCAGGAGCTCGATTAGCAATCCGGCCTCCACCCCAGCCCCATTTAGGCGGCATTCATGCCACGCGTACACAAATACACGCTTAAAATACCATGGGCATAGGTGGAGGCGAGACGACCATGCGGCCTGCAGTGCAGTTCAGCCGCCATGAGGCCCGCACACCATTTTTCTTTCTTTCTTTCAGGACCCTACTTTCGGGCAGCCCCTTCAGAGAGATCGGATAACCAGACTCATCCCAGGAGGGAACACCAAGTAGGCAAGCGGCGTTGCACACAAGGGAGTACCCAAGTGGTCTTTGTTAATGATCGTTATACCTGTTTTACGTACCTGCATGCAGCCTGCCCTTGGATAGGACATGTCAAATGGCCCTATTTGTTTTCGCTTAATGCATTAATTGTAAACATACGCCTTGACGTATTATACAAATAACAATGGGAAACGATATACCAACGTCAACTTCTTACTAATATCTTCATATTTTCCCTTGAATATTTATTTAATATTGCATCCGTACATTTTGGTATGCTCAATTTGCCAGGGGCTTCTTATCGAGCCCCATAACATGGCAAGAAAAGTCCAAACACTTTCGACAGTGCGGCACCCCGAACTAATAGCATTATATGCAACAACTCCGAATTATGTCTTGGGTCAATAGTTGGGTTAGCCCGGCTCCCTTGTTTTGGTACCTTACGTTCCGTTATATCGGCTAAGGTAGCGCAGGGAGAACTACTGCGATTGTGTCCCGGTTCTTCCGGACGAGCACCTCAGTAGAGAAAGCCAAAGACTGACCTTCATGATGCGGCGAGAGCTAGTCGCTGTTCGCGAGGTACTAAATCCTTAAATATTTTTTCCGCTTAAGGCGAGGAATCGGCCTTTCTCGATTTAGGCGTGTATAGCGCCCTAGTTCGGCCTTCCGAATATTAGGGGCTTCACCGAAATTTAAAATTATAGACTTCTATGGCCAAGTGAGAGTTATAAAGCCGAATAGCCCAATTGCCTTGTTTGCTGCGCTAAACACCTCCTTAAAGGACCAAGAACTTGGATAAATAGTGTTTGAGTTTCCACCAACACCCCAGTACTAGTTACAAGGGGGCGGAAGCCGACGACTGGCCTACTTTCAGATTTTGATAAATTGCCGCAGAGAAGGTAATATTTTAAATCAAACAAAGTGATATATAGCACAAACAAACCCGTTCTCATATTACAAGGACGACATGAGTACATTCACTCAAAAATTATGTTCTTAGGACATTCATTTGCCACGAGCCGAGCGCCTTTCATAACGCCATCATAATACTTTTCGGGGTAGCGATGCTCCTTACGCTCCAGGGGTCCATCCATCATGAGCTTCTCAGCATCCAGTTTGGCCCAATGCACCTTCGCGCGGGCAAAGGCCCGCCGGGCACCTTCAATACAGACGGACAGCTTGATAACTTCTAGCCGTCGACAGGTATTCACCATCCGCTTTATCAGGCTAAAATAGCTGCCGGGTAGGGGCTCGCCATGCCACATCCGGACTATGAGGTCCTTCATGGCCCGTTCAGCTGCATTGTGGAGTTCGACCAGTTGCTTGATACGTCTCCAACGTATCTATAATTTTTGATTGTTCCATGCTATTATATTACCTGTTTTGGATGCTTATGGTCTTTATTTTACATAATTATATTATTTTTGGGACTAACCTACTAACCGGAGGCCCATCCCATATTGCTATTTTTTTCCTATTTTAGTATTTCGAAGAAAAGGAATATCAAACGGAGTCCAAACGGAATGAAACCTTCGGGAGCGTTATTTTTGGAACAAATCTGATCCGGAGAGCCTGGAGTGCAAGTCAAGAAAGCTCCGAGGGCCCCATAAGATAGAAGGGCGCCCCCCTGTAGGGCGCACCCCCTGTTTCGTGGGCCCATCGGGCGTCCACCGACATACTTCTTCCTCCTATATATACCTACGGACCCCGAAAACATCCGGGGGCACCACGAAACACAATTTCCACCACCGTAACCTTCTGTATCCGTGAGATCCTGTTGGGGGAGGCTGATCTACCAACACCTATGGGGACAGGGCCCCTTTTGGTTCGGTGGGAGGCGGAGAACGCACAAAGAGCGGATCGAGGCGGTACACGCGAGCGGTTTTACCCAGCTCCGGGCCGCACGGATGCGTAAAACCCTACTGCTGCTTGTTTGTGTGTATTAAATTCTTGCTCAGGAGCGATGGACGCTGCCAGACTGAGCGTGAGAGTGTTCCTGGTGTTTCGAATGAGCCTAACCTCCTCTACGTTGCGCTTGGGCCTCCTTTTATACTCTCAAGGGGTTACCCACAGGTGGCAACGTAGACTAGAAGGGTAGAAATGGAAAAGGATGCGGTAGGTGCAGCTACCGCTACTGTGGACACAGTGCACCCTACCTAACTCTGACGGCAGGGGACAAGGTCATTGAATGCTCGTCTGTGTCGCCTAAACAGTACCGAAACGGACCGCTAGGGACGCCACCGCTTGCCACGATGGTTATCTTGTCAGCGCCTGCTTGCCACCGCGCACCCCTAGCTGCACGGCCTCCTGCCACGTGCGCTTGGGAGAGTCCTAGAGCGACACGTTAGCAGGTGTGCTGGAGCGCGGGCACGAAGTGGGGGTTTCCCGCGACAAGCTCCTTGCCGCGGTCGTCGTCTTGTCGTGTTCGGGAGCTTGCCGCTCACCGGGCCTTGCCGGGGCGCGCGGCGCATCGCGGCAAGCTTTCTTGGTATGCCTTGAGTGGTCTTCCCGGCAAGCTCCTCTTGCCAGGGTCTTGTCTGGCCTTCCCGGCAAGCTCCTCTTGCCGGGGTCTTGTCTTCTTCCCGATCAGCTTCTCTTGCCGGGGCCTGGGTTGGCCTTCCCGGCAAGCTCCTCTTGCCGGGGCCTTGGTTGGCCTTCCCGGCAAGCTCCTCTCGCCGGTGCCTTGGTTTGAGTACTTTGTTCTTGAATGGTCTTCAAGGGAACCACGGAGGGTCTTGGCGGTCACCCGGCAAGCCTTGCCGCGGGATGCTGCGACCGCCCGTGCACAAGTTCGGGGTAATAGGGTACCCCTACTCTAGTACACCGACAGATCCCATCTTGGAGCCTTCGCCGGCACACTGCTGGAGGGGGAAACGACCACAGAGGGCCTCTACATCAACATCCTTGCCCCTCCTATGAGTTGTGAGTTGTTTACCACAGACCTTCGGGTCCATAGTTATTAGCTAGATGGCTTCTTCTCTCTTTTTGGATCTCAATACAATGATCTCCCCCTCTCTTGTGGAGATCTATTTGATGTAATCTCTTTTTGCGGTGCGTTTGTCAAGATCCTATGAATTGTGAGTTTATGTTCAGATTTATCTATGGTTATTAATTGAATCTTCTCTGAATTCTTTTATGTATGATTGAGTTATCTTTGCAAGTCTCTTCAAATTATAGGTTTGGTTTGGCCTACTAGATTGATCTTTCTTGCCATGGGAGAAGTGCTTAGCTTTGGGTTCAATCTTGCGGTGTTCTTACCCAGTGATAGAAAGGATTGCAAGACACGTATTGTATTGTTGCCATCGAGGATAAAACGATGGGTTTTATATCATATTGCATGATTTTATCCCTCTACATCATATCATCTTGCTTAATGCGTTACTCCGTTCTTATGAACTTAATACTCTAGATGCATGCTGGATAGCAGTCGATGTGTGGAGTAATAGTAGTAGATGCAGGCAGGAGTCGGTCTACTTGTTTTGGATGTGATGCCTATATACATGATCATGCCTAGATAACATCATAATTATTCGCTTTTCTATCAATTACTTGATAGTAATTTGTTCACCCACCGTAATACTTATGCTCTCGAGAGAAGCCTCTAGTTAAACCTATGGCCCCCGGGTCTATCTCTTATCATATTTGCTTTCAATCTACTTTTATTTGCATCTTTACTTTTCTTGCATCTATATTATAAAATACCAAAAATATATCTATCTTATCATACTATCTTTATTAGATCTCACTTTCGCAAGTGGCCGTGAAGGGATTGACAACCCCTTTATTGCGTTGGCTGCGAGTTCTCAGTTTGTTTGTGTAGGTGCGTGGGACTTTTGAGGAGCCTCCTACTGGATTGATACCTTGGTTCTCAAAAACTGAGGGAAATACTTACGTTGCACTTGCTACATCACCCTCTCCTCTTCGGGGAATACCAATGCTAGCTCAATACGTAGCAAGAAGGATTTGTGGCACCGTTACCGGGGAGGTCTTCGCTCAAGTCAAGACATACCAAGTACCCATCACAAACTCATCTCCCTCGCATTTACATTATTTGCCATTTGCCTCTCGTTTTCCTCTCCCCCACTTCACCCTTGCCGTTTTATTCGCCCTCTCTTTCCCAATCTCCTCCTCTCTTTTTCGGTTGCCTCCTTTTGTGTGCTTGTTTGCCGTTTGACCTTATGGCTACGCCTAAGTAACCTGAACACCTTCTCAGAAGGATGGATGAGATTGAATCAAATAATAGAAGCTTTATGAATTTGCAATTTGAGCATAATAATATCTTTAGTAAAGAGCTTAAGGAACAAAAAAGTTTTTGGGATTTATAAACAAAGAGCTTGATGATATGAATAAAGAATTCTATGGTGTTAACGCTCAAATTACTCGACTTGAAAATGCTATAGCCAAAATTTCTGACAAGCCAGCCACCTTAGTCAATAAGATGGCCGCTAAACCAGAAAAAATACATGAAAATATTGATGAGGATCTTAAAGTTATTGATACGTCTCCTATTAGATCTATGTTGTGCAATATGAATTTTGATGATTATGGGACTGATGATGAATCAACTTTGCCTAGAAGGCGTCCCAAAAATTCGGAGTCTTTAGATCTTAATGCTAAATTTGGTAAAAGAGAGATTGGAGAATCCTCAACTTCTAATAATATTGAACCTACTATGTCGGATTTCAAGGAATTTGATTATGATAATTGGTCTTTAAAAGGTTGTATTTCCTTGTTGCAATCCGTTGTTAATTCTCCTCATGCTTATAGTCAAAATAAAGTTTTTACCAAACATATTGTTGATGCCTTGATGCAATCTTATGATGAAAAACTTAAGTTGGAAGTTTATATACCTAGAAAACTTAATGATGAGTCGGAACCTACTATAAATATTAGAATTAAAGATTTTGAGTGTTTTGCTTTGTGTGATTTGGGTGCTAGTGTTTCCACAATTCCGAAAACTTTATGTGATATTCTAGACTTCCATGATCTTGATGATTGCTCTTTAAATTTGCACCTTGCGGATTCCACCATTAAAAAGCCTATGGGAAGGATCAATGATGTTCTTATTGTTGCTAATAGAAATTTGGTGCCCGTAGATTTTATCGTTCTTGATATAGATTGCAATTTTTCTTGCCCTATTATTCTTGGAGGACCTTTCCTTAGAACGATTGGTGCGATTATTGATATGAAGGAAGGGAACATTAGATTCTAATTTCCTTTAAAGAAAGGCATGGAGCACTTTCCAAGAAATGTAGTCAAATTACCTTATGAATCTATCATGCGTGCTACTTATGAATCAAGTGCCAAAGATGGCACTCGTTAGAGCTATCCTTGCTTTTATGCCTAGCTAGGGGCGTTAAACGATAGCACTAGTTGGGAGGCAACCCAATTTTCTTTATGTTCTTTGTTTCTGTTCCTCTTTAGTGTTAAATTTTGTTTCTACTTTCTGTTTAGATGTGTTTTTATCTTTTGTTTAGTGTTTGTGCAAAGTAGAACCTATAGGTTAAAATATGATGATGGTTGATTTGATTCTGCTGAAAAACAGAAACTTTGCGCTCATAAGAAAGAATTCAATAAATCAGAGAAAAGAGATTTTGCGTTGATTCATTTTGATGCTGATCAATAAACAAAGTTTCCAGTACGTCCTATTTTGGTAGGATTTTTAGAGTTCCATAAGTTTGCGTTAGTTACAGATTGCTACAAACTGTTCTGTTTTTGACAGATTCTGTTTTTCGTGTGTTGTTTGCTTATTTCAATGCATCGATGGCTAATAAATTAGTTTACAAACCATAAGGAAGTTGGAATAAAGTAGGTTTAACACCAAAATAAATAAAGAATGAGTTTATTTCAGTACCTTATGTGGTGGTTTTGTTTTTTTTCACTAACGGAGCTTATAAGATTTCCTGTTGAGTTTTGTGTTGTGAAGTTTTCAAGTTTTGGGTAAAGCTTTTATGGACTATGGAATAAAGAGTGGCAAGAGCGTAAGATTGGGGATGCTTATGGCACCCCAAGGTATTCAAGAATAGCCAAAAGCCTAAGCTTGGGGATGCCCTGGGATGGCATCCCCTCTTTCGTCTTCGTTCATTGGTAACTTTACTTGGAGCTATATTTTTATTCGCTACATGATATGTGTTTTGCTTGGAGCGTCGTGTATTATATTGGTCTTTGCTTGTTAGTTTACCACAATCATCCTTGCCATAACACACCTTTTTGGAGAAGCCTATTTGATTAGAATTTGCTAGAATACGCTATGTGCTTCACTTATATCTTTTGAGCTTGATAGTTTTTGCTCTAGTGCTTCACTTATATCTTTTAGAGCATAGTGGTGGATTAATTTTATAGAAATTGCTAGTCTCTCATGTTTCACTTATATTATTTTCAGAGTCTCTTAGAGCAGCATGGTATTTGCTATTGTCACAAAGTTGGTCCTAGAATGATGATCATCCAAGTTGGGTATAATAAAAACTATCATAGAAAGTGAATTGGATGCTATGATCAATTTGATGCTTGATAATTGTTTTGAGATATGGAGGTAGTAATATTAAAGTCATGCTAGTTGGGTGATTATGGATTTAAATAATTCTTGTGTTGAAGTTTGTGATTCCCGTAGCATGCACGTATGGTGAACCGCTTTGTGATGAAGTTGGAGCACACTTTTATTTATTGATTGTCTTCCTTATGAGTGGCAGTCGGGGACGAGCGATGGTCTTTTCCTACAAATCTACCACCCTAGGAGCATGCGTGTAGTGCTTTGGTTTTTGATGACTTCTAAATTTTTACAACAAGTATATGAGTTCTTTTGATTAATGTTGAGTCCATGGATTATACGCACTCCTTTCCCCCTCCATTATTGCTAGCCTGTCTTGTATCGTGCAACTTTCGCCGGTACCATACACACACCATACTCCTTCCTCAAAACAGCCACCATACCTACCTATTATGGCATTTCCATAGCCATTCCGAGATATATTGCCATGCAACTTTCCACCGTTCCGTTCATATGACACACATTACTTTTGTCATATTGCTTTTTGCATGAACATGTAATTGACATTGTATTTGTGGCAAAGCCACCGTTCATAATTCTTTCATACATGTCACTCTTGATTCAATGCATATCCCGGTATACCGCCGGAGGCATTCATATAGAGTCATATTTTGTTCTAAGTATCGAGTTGTAATTGTTGAGTTGTAAAAAAAATAAAAGTGTGATGATCATCATTATTAGAGCATTGTCCCAGTGAGGAAAGGATGATGGAGACTATGATTCCCCCATAAGTCGGGATGAGACTCCGAACGAAATATATATAAAAAAGAGGCCATAAAAAGAAGAGCAAAGGCCCAAATAAAAAGAAATATGAGAGAAAAAGAGAGAAGAGACAATGCTACTATCCTTTTACCACACTTGTGCTTCAAAGTAGCACCATGATCTTCATGATAGAGAGTCTCATATGTTGTCACTTCCATTTACTAGTGGGGATTTTTCATTATAGAACTTGGCTTTTATATTCCAATAATGGGCTTCCTCAAAATGCCCTAGGTCTTCATGAGCAAGCAAGTTGGATGCACCCCACTAGTTTTCCTTTGTTGAGCTTTCATATATTTATAGCTCTAGTGCATCCGTTGCATGGCAATCCCTACTCACTCACATTGATATCTATTAATGGGCATCTCCATAGCCCGTTGATACGCCTAGTTGATGTGAGACTATCTTCTCCTTTTTTGTCTTCTCCACAACCACCATTCTATTCCACATATAGTGCTATGTCCATGGCTCATGCTCATGTATTGCGTGAAAGTTGAAAAAGTTTGAGATTATTAAAGTATGAAACAATTTCTTGGCTTGTCATCGGGGTTGTGCATGATTAAATACTTTGTGTGATGAAGATAGAGCTTAGCCAGACTACATGATTTTGTAGGGATAACTTTCTTTTGGCCATGCTATTTTGAGAAGACATGATTACTTGCTTAGTATGCTTGAAGTATTTCTATTTCTTATATCAATATGAATTTTTATTTTGTATTACTTGGATATGATCATTCATGCCACAATGAAAGAAAATTACATTATGAATTATGCTAGGTAGCATTCCACATCAAAAAATTTCTTTTTATCATTTACCTACTCAAGGATGAGCAAGAATTAAGCTTGGGGATGCTCGATACGTCTCCAACGTATCTATAATTTTTGATTGTTCCGTGCTATTATATTACCTGTTTTGGATACTTATGGGCTTTATTTTACATATTTATATCATTTTTGGGACTAACCTACTAACCGGAGGCCCAGCCCATTTTTTTTGCCTGTTTCAGTATTTCGAAGAAAAGGAATAGCAAATGGAGTCCAAACGGAATGAAACCTTCAGGAGCGTTATTTTTGGAACAAATATGATCCGGAGAGCCTGGAGTGCAAGTCAAGAAAGCTCTGAGGGCCCCACGAGATAGGAGGGCGCACCCCCGTGTCTCATGGGCCCCTCGGGCGTCCACCGACGTACTTCTTCCTCCTATATATACCTATGGACCCCGAAAACTTCCGGGGGCACCACGAAACACAATTTCCACCACCGTAACCTTATGTATCCGCGAGATCCCATCTTGGAGCCTTCACCGGCACTCTGCCGGAGGTGGAAACGACCACGGAGGGCCTCTACATCAACATCCTTTCCCCTCCTATGAGTTGTGAGTAGTTTACCACAGACCTACGGGTCCATAGTTATTAGCTAGATGGCTTCTTCTCTCTTTTTGGATCTCAATACAATGATCTCCCCCTCTCTTGTGGAGATCCATTCGATGTAATCTCTTTTTGCGGTGTGTTTGTCAAGATCCGATGAATTGTGAGTTTATGTTAAGATTTATCTATGGTTATTAATTGAATATTCTCTGAATTCTTTTATGTATGATTGAGTTATCTTTGCAAGTCTCTTCGAATTATCGGTTTGGTTTGGCCTACTAGATTGATATTTCTTGCCATGGAAGAAGTGCTTAGCATTGGGTTCAATCTTGCGGTGTTCTTACCCAGTGACAGAAAGGGTTGCAAGACACGTATTGTATTGTTTCCATCGAGGATAACAAGATGGGGTTTATATCATATTGCATGAGTTTATCCCTCTACATCATATCATCTTGCTTAATGCCTTACTCCGTTCTTATGAACTTAATACTCTAGATGCATGCTGGATAGCAGTTGATGTGTGGAGTAATAGTAGTAGATGCAGGCAGGAGTCGGTCTACTTGTTTTGGATGTGATGCCTATATACATGATCATGCCTAGATAACGTCATAATTATTCGCTTTTCTATCAATTGCTTGATAGTAATTTGTTCACCCACCGTAATACTTATGCTCTCGAGAGAAGCCTGTAGTGAAACCTATGGCCCCCGGGTCTATCTCTTATCATATTTGCTTTCAATCTACTTTTATTTGCATCTTTACTTTTCTTGCATCTATATTATAAAATACCAAAAATATATCTATCTTATCATACTATCTTTATTAGATCTCACTTTTGCAAGTGGCCGTGAAGGGATTGACAACCCCTTTATTGCGTTGGTTGCGAGTTCTCAGTTTGTTTGTGTAGGTGCGTGGGACTTTTGAGGAGCCTCCTACTGGATTGATACCTTGGTTTTTTAAATTGAGGGAAATACTTACGCTACACTTGCTGCATCATCCTCTCCTCTATGGGGAAAACCAACGCTAGCTCAAGACATAGCATTGCTTAAGTTGTTCACTTAGAGGCATCAGCTTTTCGGTTCCAATGTATTGGGACCAGAACAACTTCTCCATTGAGCTCCCCTCTTCAGCATGATAGAACTCTGCGGCATCCAAAATGCTGCATGGCAGATCTACGAAAGCCCCTGGAGAGCTCCGAATTCGTGTAAGTAACAAAAATGACTCCTCCACATGCTTGCTTTGTATAAAGAATGCCATACCCTTCGCTATCTTCTTGGCCACTTGGATCTCCTGGAGGGCCTTTTGGGCTTCGGCCTTGGCGTCTGTCGCACTCTGGAGGGCCTTCGCAATCTCAGACTCTTGCGTCTTGAAGTCATGCTCCAAGGACTCAAACTTCTTGCTGTACCTCTCCCACCCGAGCGTCTTGCTTCTCGCGCTCGGTGCACTCCGTAGCCGCCTTGGCTTCAGCCGCGGACATCGCTTTCTTCAGGGCCGCCACTTCGCTCGTGGCTCCTATCAAAAACCATGATGCTTTTTGTTAGCATCATTACTTTTTCTCCTCTATATGACACACAGACGGGGCTTCTTCTTCACGAGGCCGAGCTCTTCTTCGGCCTGCCATAGTTCGCGCTTGAGTCCGGCAACCTCAGCCGTGCGTGCAGCGGCAGTCAGCAGCAATGCCTGTTTGTTCACAAAGACAAGTACTATTAGCTTCCTATGGTTTTTTAGTTGACCCTCCGTTTGGCTTTTTCCCCCAAACACCAACCAGAGTATCAGGGGCTACATTCTATCGGGTGATATTTCCTCACACTTTTTCGTTACTTACCCTGTTAGTAGGCTGGTGCAGGCTTCGGTCAATCCGCGCTTGGCGGACCGAACCTTTTCAATCACCGCACTCATAAGAGTACGGTGCTCATCATCAATGGAAGCGCCTCGAAGCACTTCCAACAAATTATCCGATGCCTTAGGCTGGGGGGAGGTCATTGGCACGGCCGGCTCGCTCTCCTTCGCGAGGGTCTGCCTTCTATAATCCGGAGCTTTTGGAGGCTCCGGCGTAGTAACCGGCTGGGAGCCAGACTTGTTGTGGCTCCCGTCAGCATAATCCATGGGGGTCTTACCCCCCATGCGCCCGGCGTCTTGGATCTCGCCTTGGGGCATCTCCGGAGCCGTCGCCTCCTGCTTTGGTATCCTTCGGGACAACACCTCGTTGTCGTCCGCAGGTCGTGGGGAGGTGGCCGTCGGGAGTGAATTCATCTCCGACTCGCCCAAAGACTCCTCCGAAGAGGACACCCCGAGATTGGACCCGGCTGGACTGCATATACGTTTTCGGCGTTATTGAAAGCCATAAGGTGAAAACCGCACAAAAAATATTACAGAATGCGGATACTTACGACCTCGCCCGGGGCTTGCCCCTGGGCAGCCACTCCTCGTCGCTATAAGCAGCGGTTGAGGAGTGATCTGGAAGGGATGCCTTTCCCTTCTTCGGTATCCCGGCCTCCCCCGACGGGGCGGCCTTCCTTTTCTTCTCCTCCCTGGTACGGGGAGGGGGCATTTTTTCATGTTTTCCCCCGTCTTCGGGAGGAGGGGGAATCTTCCTCGTCATCTTCGGATGACGATTGTATAACGACCTTGCACCGGAGACCTTTTCTGGTCCCCGCGGCCGCCTTCTTGGACCCTTCGGCCCCCTCGGTTGAGGCGGCCTTCCTCTTTCTCTCCTCCCCTTTGTGGGAGGAGTGCGCTTCGTCATCTTCGGGCGAGGCGTCGGGCGCGGCCTCGCGCCGGAGACCCTTCTGGGTCCCCATGGCCTTCTTTTCGGCCTTTTTCTCCGGCACCTTGTAAGGCGCTGGAACCAGCATCTCCGCCAGGAGTGCGTCTACTGGGTCCTCAGGCAATGGAGCCGGACAGTCAATCTACTCCGCCGTCTCCACCCAATCCTGTTTGGTCAGCATGGTGACTTAAAAATCCTCCCCCGCATGTACTAGGAACGGAACATCTTGTAATAGTCAGAGAACTTACCGGACTGGCGAGGCGCATTGCGTTGAGCCCATGGTCCTCAGAAAGGGGAGGAGGAACTTCGCCGGTCTTGAACATCACCTTCCAAATTTCTTTGTGCATTGTGTCGAAAAGCTCCAGCAGCATCTGATGTTCGGCCGGGTCAAACTCCCACATATCAAATGCCCGTCTCTGACATGGGAGAATCCGGCGAATGAGCATGACCTGGACCATGTTGATGAGCTTGATATTCTTGTCCCTCATATTTCTGATGCAGGTCTCGAGTACGGTCAGCTCCGTGGGTTCGCCCCAGGCCAGGCCCTTCTTCTCCCAAGAAGTGAACCGCTTGGGGATTCCGGATCTGAATTTGGGGGCCGCCACCCAGTTGGCGTCGCGCGGCTCGGTGATGTAGAACCACCCTGATTGCCACCCTTTTATGGTCTCCATGAAGGAGCCATCAAGCCATGTGACGTTGGGCATCTTGCCCACCATGGCGCCTCCGCACTCCGCCTGTTGGCCGCTCACGATCTTCGGCTTCACGCAAAAGATTTTCAGCCACAGGCCGAAGTGAAGCTTGATGCGGAGGAAGGCCTCACACACGACGATGAACGCCGAGATGTTGAGGACAAAATTCGGGGCTAGGTCATGAAAATCTAGCCCGTTGTAATACATGAGCCTGCGGACAAATGGGTGGAGTGGAAATCCTAGTCAGCGGACGAAATGAGGGAGAAATACTACTCTCTCCCGAGACTTTTGGGTCGGGGTGTCCCTCTGCTAGAAGCCTATGCGCGATGCCCTCGGCTAGTTATCCGGCCTCCCGAAGCTTGGTAATGTCCTCCTCCATGACAAAGGAGGCCATCCACTTGCCTCCCGCTCCGGACATGCTGCGGTCTTATAGAGAAAGTGAGAACTTGGGCGCTGGAGCTCAAGGGTGCGAGGACGGATGAGCAAATGAGGAAGAAGGCGTGGGTGAAAATGGGGGATCCTTTTCCCTTTATAAAGGCAATGCAGGATGTGCGCCTCCCCACTTGCCTCTCTAAATCATTTATTTTCCAAGCGCTTCGATTGATGGTGCTGGTTGGGTCACCCATACGCGTATTGATGGAGATCCCGTGATAAGGGGACACGATCTCTGCTTTGACAAGACGTGCCCGAGAAACCGCCTCGCGATGTGTGCGGGAGCTGGATGTAAAAAGCGGTTCGAATTATGACCGGACCACGGCGTACTGTCACACTGCGAAGGACTGTCGGCAGATTAGATTCGTGGGCTATTGTTCTCTCTACGGCGGTATGTGAAGAACCGGACACGGTCCTTGTGTTCGGAATTTATCTTGGAGTATTCGGAGATGGAACCCGCCTCGCTATGTCGAAGACAATCTATGCGCCGGACTCATCGTCATTGAAGCCTGGTTCAAGGGCTACTGAGGGAGTCCTGGATATGGGGGTATCCGGACAGCCGGACTATATGCTTTGGCCGGACTGTTAGACTATGTAGATACAAGATTGAAGACTTCGTCCCGTGTCCGGATGGGACTCTCCTTGGCGTGGAAGGAAAGCTTGGCGATTCGGATGTAGATCTACTTTTCTGTAAACCGACTCTATGTAACCCTAGCCTCCTCCGGTGTCTATATAAACCGGAGGGTTTAGTCCGTAGGACACAACAACTATCATACCATAGGCTAGCTTCTAGGGTTTAGCCTCTCTAATCTCGTGGTAGATCAACTCTTGTAATACTCATATCATCAAGATCAATCAAGCAGGAAGTAGGGTATTACCTCCATCGAGAGGGCCCGAATCTGGGTAAACATCGCGTCCCCAGTCTCCTGTTACCATTAGCCTTAGACGCATAGTTCGGGACCCCCTACCCGAGATCCGCCGGTTTTGACACCGACACCCCCTCCACCCAAGGGTGATCCCGTGTTTGAGCTCAAACATTTACCTGATAATCTTAAATATGCTTATCTTGATGAAAAGAAGATATATCCTATTATTATTAGTGCTAACCTTTCAGAGCAAGAAGAGGAAAGATTATTGAAAACTCTGAAGAAGCACCGTGCTGCTATTGGATATACTCTGGATGATCTTAAGGGCATTAGTCCCACTCTATGCCAACATAAAATTAAATTGGATGAAGGCTCCAAACCAGTTAGAGATCCTCAATGACGGTTGTCGGTGTCAAAACCGGCGGATCTCGGGTAGGGGGTCCCGAACTGTGCGTCTAGGCGGATGGTAACAGGAGACAAGGGACACGATGTTTTTACCCAGGTTCAGGCCCTCTCGATGGAGGTAAAACCCTACTCCTGCTTGATTAATATTGATGATATAGGTAGTACAAGAGTTGATCTACCACGAGATCAGAGAGGCTAAACCCTAGAAGCTAGCCTATGGTATGATTATTGTATATCTCTATCGACTAGCCTGGCCTCGGTTTATATAATGCACCAGAGGCCTAGGATAACAAGAGTCCTAGCCGAATACGCCGGTGAGGAAGGAGTCCTTGTCTTGGTCACCAAGTCTTGCGGAATCTTCCTTGTATGCGGCAGCTGTCCGGACTGGCCCATGAGTATACGACCATGGGGGTCCTCGGCCCAATCTAACAGATTGGGAGATGACGTGGTGAGTACCCCCTAGTCCAGGACACCGTCAGTAGCCCCCTGAACCGGTCTTCAAGTTTAGGGACGCTCCTCGATTCTTCCAAACCGTTCTTCATCTTCAGTTGTCGGTCTTAAAAATTGGTTCAACAAATCTTCTCATCTTCGATCTTGAGGATCGCCGAAATGCATTCGACGAGTTTACACGTCGGGTATCCGAGGAGCCCCGTTAAGTTTCCGGCCTTTATCAATGCCTTGTTATTTTTATGCCACACCTCGGGTTTGAAGTTGTTCCCGGGCGGCAGCGTCCTCTTGCGTCCGAGCTCCAACGCCGGACTGCATTTGAGGTATCTTTTGCAGCCAAGCACCAATGTCGGACCGCTTCCCAGCTCTAACGCCGGAATGTATCCAAGCTCCAACGCCGGACTATGTATCCGAGCTCCAACGCCGGACTGTATCCGAGCTCCAACGCTGGACTATGTATCCGAGCTCCAACGCCGGACTGTATCCGAGGTGTCGTAAATCACCTTGGTTCAAAGAAGTTTGAAGGAGTTTGGCCGAGCTTAATGCTGGAAATGCCCTCTATGGAGCCAGCCGCTAGCGCCTGAGCTTTAGGCCAGACTGCTTCTGAGTTGGTGCACCACCCCGAATGTGGGCCGATTTTTGTCAATATTTTTGATTGGTGCAATTTATTCTCTGCCGAGATATATAGCCAGTAGCCCTCAAGGTGGGTATCGGTCTAAAAGCCGAGATGCACATGAAGGATGACATAAGACCGCTGATCCCCGTAGCCGCTGAGACTCAGGTTGATTTGCAAAATCGGTTTGAGGATCAAGTCCTAGCTCGCTAGAATACTTCGGGACACAAAAAGCGGCATGCTCAGTCCTCAAGACTCAGGTTGGGTGCGGCTGACCAACCTGAGGATCAAAATCTCCTCGGAGACTGTATTACACTTAAAATTTTCTGCATTGGACAGGCAATGCAATAGCCCCCGAGACACTGGTCGGGTGGCAACACTAGATCAGGGGATCGATGTGGCCCTTTAATATTTGTAAATAATAAGCCCGAAGCCTAGTAGCCCAGTAGCCCCCGTGGCTTAATGCGGGCACGTGTGGCCGAATTAAGGATTGATATCCATAGTAAAATCAAAAATCATGTGTAATGACTCTATGTATCCAAGTACTTTACGTCATTAATGCTCGAATCCGCATTGTACAAAACTTTGTTGACCGACCATCGGCTTCCACCTCCTCGTCCAATAGCCGAGGAGTGTTTGTCCTACTTTATAAAGCCTTTATGAGGGCAAAGATTTACAACAAACAAGGCAATCTGGCCATACGGTTTTATAAACAAAGGTACGCAGAGAGATATGTTATATTACTGTTTAACAAAAGAAATATCTTCCAAAGAAAATAGTCCCGCTATCGGTTCCTTTATTTGGGTTGTCATGCTAAGCATGATCATGAAACCTCAGCTCCAACGTAAGAGCAAAATATCGATGATTTAGTTTGGGAGGCCAGTTAATATCCCGTGATAGTGTTCGGCGATAGTCGAGGTCAAGCCGTAAACACTTCGGCCATTGTATGAATGGCCCGTCGTTTAACACCGTCATCGGATCGCTGACCAGTTTACGCTTATTATGACAGTTAGTTTTCGGCTTTCTCCACTGAGGTGCTTAACCATGTGAGCTGGAAGCACAATCACAGTGGTTTTCCCTTTGCACACCTAGCCGAACAAAGCGGAACGCAGGAGGCAAGCGCAGGAGCCGGGCAACCCAACTATTGACCGAAGACATAATTCGAAACCGATGCATATATAGCAATATCCTAGAATGTTTTTGCTGAATCTCTAAAGGTGTCCGGCGTTGCACTGCGAGACTTTTGCTGCAAACACACAAATAGTTTAAAAGTGCCATAAGCTTGGAAAACCAAAAAACGTCAGTAAAAACTTGATGTCCGAACAAGATCAAGTGTTCGGTGCCAATCCGAAAATTAGCCTTAGCAAAAGAATTGCTTCTGTCGTGCTTTAACATGATACATCCTATCTCAAGGCTTCAAGCGGGTCAGCCTACGTATTCAACCTCCTATCCCGAGGGCGGAGTACTTCTCATTAGTCCAGTTTAGCAAACTAAACTCTAGCGGCTTTGAGAGAGAAATTAGGCTCCCCGGCTAGTGACCACACGATCGTGTCGAAAAAAGGAGTGATAGATAATAATAAAAACTTTGCAACGACTAAGAAGACAAACACTTATTATAAAACGGCTCAAATAAATTTAAGAGCCCCCAAGTGACTTGGGTAAAATAATGATTGCATGTACCGAAGACTTATATCATATATATGTTCAACCGAACTTTAAACGCGTCTTAACCGACCGTCGGCTCCTCCCTCTTCGGTCAAGGACCGAAAAGTATTATGTACTCCATCTGTCGAGAATATCGACGGTGTTTCCAATAACCAGGCAATCAGGCCATAAGGCTGTAACAGACAAAGCACGCTCAGGGAACTTATGCTATATTACTGCGAAGTGTAAGAAGCATCTTCGAAGAAAATAGTACCCCCACCGATACCTTTCTTCGGTGCTCATTGTTATTATGAGACTTGTGCAATAGATTTTTTGTACTCATGAGTTCCGTTGTGTGCCGACCATCATTGAAAACTATAAGAGCGCTAGCTTTCGGCGTCACCCAGTCTGAGGTCCGGCTCGGATGACCCGATCCTGACAATCGCAGAGGTGCTCCCTTTACTCCCTAGCCAAACAATCGGGAATGTAGGGGTAAACACAGGAGCGAGGCAACCCAGCTTGCAAATCGCTTAAGTCAATATGGTGCATATTGTGGCGTAATACACGAACAAGGAATGAAGCCGTACAAGTATAATCATATGCAAGAGGAAAAGCTTCATGAGGGAAGCCCCCAAGTAAACGGGGTATTTGAATTTGCACGTCACAAACAAAGTTTGGACAAGGAAATTTTTGCAAGCAACTTTTTTCCAAAAAAGTATAATGCTTGGATGAGCCAAACACAAGTTAAAAATTTAAAACTTTGAGCATGAAGGCAACTTAGCTGGTTAATGTGTTCGGTATTGATGACGCGGTCCGAGCTTGATGCGGGACAAGGTTCCATCCCCCAAGCCGGTCCCGAGGTGGCGGAGCAAAGAGCTCGGCACTCTGAAGTGGTGACATATTCATGAAGGAAGCTCAATGTTGGACGACAAGGTTATGCCGAAGTCCCCGGCATGGGGTAATGAAGTGTTGACAAAGCCCCCCGTCCAGCCGAGGTGACGCCAAAGGATATAGTCCGACTGGATCATTTTCCCGTGCACAAAAAATAGTGCAAACCGGAGATAATAGTAATAATAATAAAAAATTCATTGCATAACAAATAATTTATGCAAAATGAGTAATAAAAGAAATATGACCTGGCGCCGAAGTCAATGACGATGCAGGGCGGCGGCGTGATGCGGTAAAGGCATTGCAAGGCCTGAATTCACAAGCCGGTTCGAGTTCTGGATGCGGCGTTCGCCAGACTATGTATGGAAACTGACCGAACCACCATGGGACCGTCGTTAATGCGGCCACCATTTGATAGACCTGTGTACATATGATGGACAAATCAGTGTAATAATTCGTTGGGAAAAATGAACCCAAACAAGCAAAAAATACTAGGATTAATAGCACCTGGCTTATTTGTTGTAGCAATCCGAAGAAAGGTGATTCCCAAAATTGGGACTCGATCCGCGCACCTATCGCCTGATGGGCGATAAAGCAACGGCATGGCGATGCTGGCAAAGGTTGGCTCGCCGAGGCAAAGCCCTCGGTCCAGCTAATGTGATGGAGCTGGTCGGCCAGCGACGCCGAAGTCTCCGGAGTAGGTTGATAAAGAGATGATGAAGCCCCCGGTCCAGCTAACGTGATGAAGCCTCGGTGTCAGCCAATGAGTCGAAGTAGGTCGGCGTGATGGACACCAGCTTGAAAAAGCAACAGTGCGGCCCTGCCGATGCAGGTCGTGACGTGGTCGATGCCGGCTTGATGAAGTGACCGCGCGGCGATGCACGTGTGCCCACTCTATGTAATCCGTGGGGCAGCGATGTTGGTGATGATTTATCCTTCGCGATGCCGGACTCTTGTTCGGCTTGCCGAGATGATGATCCAAAAAAGTTGAGCGCAGCTCAACAAAGTGACGATGTGTCTAGCGCAGGTCGGCAGCCGTGGAGCAATATTGCCGGACTGGTTTGACAGCAGCATGATGTTGAAGATCATGTTCAAAAGATTTTAAAGTTAGTGGGATGTGTTTGGGAACAAAACACAATACCCCATACAAAACTTTCTTCAAAAAGGATGTCCGAAATCCCGTTCGTAAAAAGGATGAACTCAGGCCGGATTTGTTTTCGCGTAGAAAACATATCCAAAAAGTGATGCACTAATCGGAAGGTTCCCGGAGTTTGGACGGTCGGATCGAGCTGAAATTTTGAGGGGTGGTAGATATAGCAATTCCGCAGTCGATCAACGGTCGGATCTTCCAAAGGAGGTCCGAGCTAGAAGCTGGACACCACGCCCTAAACTCATCCATATTCTCGTCCAGATTTGACAGGGCTCCGATATATTGTAGATTGTCGGAGATTCCTCCATCAGAACTCGATGAAATTTAGCATGGCTGTTGTAGATGTAATTCCGCACTATTCCACCGAAGCAATCATCAAAACTACGCTCGAGGAGGCGGTGACGGCAGATACAAGTTTGCTGTCCAGAAAAACAGCACGGTCGCCCGAGGGTAATGTTGATGTTGAGCCCCCGGGCTCCCTGGGTGATTCCTCCATGATCTTGATAGAGATCAGAGCTGATGTTGATGAAGGCTCTCATCCGAACATGACGATCTGAGGTAGGGTGCAGTACTTGGTCGAACCAAGGTGACCAATCGAGCTGGTGACGAAGATGCCGAAGTCGCAGTTGATCTGCAGGCGAGCCATCGACCTTTTGCCGAACACACAGCAGAACTCTCAATGAAAGCACCAATGTCGGTGTCAAAACCGGTGGATCTCGGGTAGGGGGTCCCAAACTGTGCGTCTAGGCGGATGGTAACAGGAGACAAGGGACACGGTTTTTTTACCCAGGTTCGGGCCCTCTTGATAGAGGTAAAACCCTACTCCTGCTAGATTAATATTGATGATATGGGTAGTACAAGAGTTGATCTACCACGAGATCAGAGAGGCTAAACCCTAGAAGCTAGCCTATGGTATGATTGTTGTATATCTCTATCGACTAGCCTGGCCTCGGTTTATATAATGCACTAGAGGCCTAGGATAACAAGAGTCCTAGCTGAGTACGCCGGTGGGGGCAGAGTCCTTGTCTTGGTCGCCAAGTCTTGCGGAATCTTCCTTGTATGCGGCAGCTGTCCAGACTGGCCCACGAGTATACAGCCATGGGGGTCCTCGGCCCAATCTAACAGATCGGGAGATGATGTGGTGAGTACCCCCTAGTCCATGACACCGTCAATGGTTAAATCCTAAGATGAGAGAATTGGTAAGAAAGGAGATACTAAAGCTCCTTGAGGCAGGTATAATTTATCCCGTTGCTGATAGTGATTGGGTAAGTCCTGTCCATTGTGTCCCTAAGAAGGGAGGTATTACTGTCGTTCCTAATGATAAAGATGAATTGATCCCGCAAAGAATTATTACAGGTTATAGTATGGTAATTGATTTTCGTAAATTAAATAAAGCTACTAAGAAAGATCATTACCCTTTACCTTTTATTGATCAAATGCTAGAAAGACTATCCAAACACACACATTTGTGCTTTCTAGATGGTTATTCTGGTTTCTCTCAAATACCTGTGTCAGCGGAGGATCAATCAAAAACTACTTCTACTTTCCCTTTCAGAACTTTTACTTATAGACGTATGCCTTTTGGTTTATGTAATGCACCTGCTATCTTCAAAGATGCATGATGGCTATATTCTCTAACTTTCGTGAAAATATTTGTGAGGTATTCATGGATGATTTCTCTGTTTATGGATCCTCTTTTGATGATTGCTTGAGCAACCTTGATCGAGTTTTGTAGAGATGTGAAGACAGTAGCCTCGTCTTGAATTGGGAAAAGTGCCACTTTATGGTTAATGAAGGCATTGTCTTGGGGCATAAAATTTCTGAAAGAGGTATTGAAGTTGATAAAGCTAAAGTTGAGGCTATTGAAAAGATGCCATGTCCCAAGGACATTAAAGGTATAAGAAGTTTCCTTAGTCATGCCGGTTTTTATAGGAGATTCATTAAGTACTTTTCTAAAATCTCTAGGCCTCTGACTAATTTATTGCAAAAAGATATTCCTTTTGTATTTGATGATGATTGTTAGAAGCATTTGAGATACTTAAGAAACCTTTGATCACTGCACCTATTGTTCGGCCACCTGATTGGAATTTACCCTTTGAAATTATGTGTGATGCTAGTGATTATGCTGTAGGTGTTGTTCTAGGGCAAAGAGTTGATAAAAAATTAAATGTTATCCAGTATGCTAGTAAAACTCTTGATACTGCCCAGAGAAATTATGCTACTATTGAAAAAGAATTCTTAGCGGTTGTATTTGCATGTGATAAGTTCAGACCTTATATTGTTGATTCTAAAGTTACTATTCACACTGATCATGATGCTATTAAATATCTTATGAAAAGAAAGATGCTAAACCTAGACTTATTAGATGGGTACTCTTGCTCCAAGAATTTGATTTGTATATTATTGATAGAAAGGGAGCTGAGAAACCTGTTGCAAACAACTTATCTAGGTTAGAGAACGTTCTTAATGATCCACTACCTATTGATGATAGCTTTCCTGATGAACAATTAGCGGTCATTAATGCTTTGCGTACTGCTCCATGGTATGCTGATTATGCTCATTACATTGTTGCTAAATTTATACCACCTAGTTTCACATACCAGCAAAAGAAAAAGTTCTTTTATGATTTAAGACATTACTTCTGTGATGACCCACACCTTTATAAAGAAGGAGTAGATAGTGTTATTAGATGTTGTGTACCTGAGCATGAACATGAACATATCCTACGCAAGGGTCACTCCAAACCATATGGAGGGCACTACGCTAGAGATAGAACTGCACATAAGGTATTGCAATCCGGTTTTTATTGGCCTACTCTCTTCAAAGATGCCCGTAAGTTGGTCTTGTCTTGTGATGAATGTCAAAGAATTGGTAATATTAGTAGACGTCAATAAATTCCTATGAATTATTCTCTTGTTATTGAAGCATTTGATGTTTGGGGATTTGATTATATGGGACCTTTTCCTGCCTCCAATGGATATACACATATTTTAGTTGCTGTTGATTACGTTACTAAGTGGGTAGAAGCTATTCGAACTAGTAGTATTGATCATAACACTATGCTTAAATAAGTTATTTTTCCGACGTTTGGAGTCCCTAGATATCTCATGACTGATGGTGGTTCACATTTTATTCATGGTGCTTTTCGTAAAATGCTTGCTAAGTATGACGTTAATCATAGAATTGCATATCCTTATCACTCATAGTCTAGTGGTCAAGTAGAATTGAGCAATAGAGAGCTCAAATTAATTTTGCAAAAGACGGTCAATAGATCTTGAAAGAATTGGTCCAAGAAACTTGATGATGCATTATGGGCCTACAGAACTGCATATAAAAATCCTATGGGTATGTCTCCGTATAAGATGGTATATGGGAAAGCATGTCACTTACCTCTCGAACTTGAACATAAAGCATATTGGGCTATTAAAGAGATCAACTATGACTTCAAACTTGCCGGTGAGAAGAGGTTATTTGATATTATCTCACTTGATGAGTGGAGAACCCAAGCATATGAGAATGCTAAGCTGTTCAAAGAAAAAGTTAAAAGATGGCATGAAAAAAGAATACAAAAGCGTGAGTTTAACGTAGGTGATTATGTGTTGCTATTCAACTCTTGTTTAAGATTTTTTGCAGGAAAACTTCTCTCTAAGTGGGAAGGTCCTTACGTTATTGAGGAGGTCTATCGTTCTGGTGCCATAAAAATCAACAACTTCGAAGGCACAAGTCCGAGTGTGGTGAACGGTCAAAGAATTAAACATTATATCTCAGGTAATCCTATAAATATTGAAACTAATATTGTTGAAACCGTATCCACGGAGGAATACATAAGGGACACTTTCCAGAACATTTCAGACTCCGAAAAGGAATAGGTATGTGGTACGGTAAGTAAACCGACTCCAAAACAATTCTAATGGCATTTTTTCTCCATTTTGGAATATTTACGAATTTGGGAAAGCAAGAAGTAATCCGGGAAGGACACGAGGCCTCCGCGAGGGTGGAGGGAGCCCACCTTTACTAGGCGCGCCCCCTGTCTCATGGGCACCTCGTGTGCCTCCCGGACTCCATTTTCTTGCATGCTACTTCTTTTGGTCAGTAAAAATTCATTATATAATCTCCAGAAGGTTTTGACCACCGTATCACGTAAAAATCTTCTATTTTCATTTCGAGCCGTTTTTCTGACAGATCTAAAGCATAATGACGTCACCCTCCTTCAACAATGAAGACAAGGATGCTTGGCTATTGAAGATAGAGCTGAAAAGAGAAGGACCTGAGGAGATCAACAAGGATGAAGGGATCAAGAAGGCCATGGAGGATCAAGCTTCGGCTGTGGAAGAAGAAAACACCCCCAACCTCTACCTAACCTCTTTACCCCAACTGACATTGAAGCTTTCAAGATGATTGAGTTAGCTCGCATACAAAACAAGTATCTCACACAGGAAAATATTTTGTTGATGGATCATATCATTGCACTCAAGGGCATTATCCGCAAGTTGGAAGAGCTTTTACATTCGATGTGCGATTATCCACCATCATCATCACCACCTTCATCACCTCCGAGGACATAACCACATGGGTATGGGCACTCCCCTTGGCAACTGCCAAGCTTGGGGGAGGTGCCCCGGTATTGTATCACCATCACACTCCTATCTTTACCGTTTTTCTTAGTTCGATCCTTTTAGTAATATCTTTATCTAGTAGAATAAAGTTTTGGTATGAATTAGTTTTGAGTTTTGCTTTGTGATCCTTCTATGTAATCGAGACTGTGGGCTATATAATAAAGATTAGTGTTGAGTCAAGGGCTTTGCTATCTTGCTATGATCTTGAGAAATAGAAAGAATAAAAAGAATAAAAGAGTTCATATTGATCTTATGGATAGTAATGACTTCACACATAGAGAGTATGATGCTTAAAAGTTGTTGAAAGTTGACAAACATAGTTTTGGTCATCGTTGCAATTAATAGGAAGTAATAAAGAAAGAGAGGTTTTCACATATAAATATACTATCTTGGACATCTTTTATAATTGTGAGCACTCATTAAAGTATGACATGCTAAAGAGTTGATGTTGGACAAGGAAGACAACGTAATGGGTTATGTTTTCTCACATCTCAGTTAAAGTATATAGTTATGGATCATTCCAACATGTTGAGCTTGCCTTTCCCCCTCATGCTAGCCAAATTCCTTGCACCAAGTAGAGATACTACTTGTGCTTCCAAATATCCTTAAACCCAGTTTTGCCATGAGAGTCCACCATACCTACCTATGGATTGAGTAAGATCCTTCAAGTAGGTTGTCATGATTGCAAGCAATAAAAATTGCTCTCTAAATATGTATGACTTATTAGAGCGTAGGAGATCAGCTTTATATGATCGTGTGATATGGAAGTAATAAAAGCGACGAACTGCATAATAAGATATTGTGCATCCAACCCTCAAAGCACATGACAACCTCTGCTTCACTCTGCGAAGGGCCTATCTTTTACTTTATGTCTTTTACATTATGCAAGAGTCAAGGTGATCTTCACCTTCCCCTTTTTCATTTTATCCTTTGGCAAGCACCTCGTGTTGGGAAGATCCTGATATATATATATATATATATATCCAATTGGATGTAAGTTAGCATGAACTATTATTGTTGACATCACCCAAAGGTGAATATGTTGGGAGGCGAAATTATAAGCCCCTATCTTTCTTAGTGTCTGATTAAAACTCCATAACCATAAGTATTGCATGAGTGTTAGCAATTGTGGAAGACTATATGATAGATGAGTATGTGGACTTGCTGAAAAGCTCTATTCTTGACTCTTTCCAATGTTATGATAAATTGCAATTGCTTCAATGACTGAGATTATGGTTTGTTAGTTCTCAATGAAGTTTCTGAACCATACTTGACATTGTGAATAGATTGTTACTTGAGCATAAGAAATTATATGACAAAATCTATATATGTTGCTGTTATAAGAATGATCATGATGACCTCATGTCCATATTATATTTTTATTGACAGCTCTATGTCTAAACATGTGGACATATTTTTTGTTATCGGCTTCCGCTTGAGGACAAGCAAGGTCTAAGCTTGGGGGAGTTGATATGTCCATTTTGCATCATGATTTTATATCAATATTTATTGCACTATGGGATGTTATTACACGTTATGTCACAATACTTATGGCTATTCTCTCTTATTTTACAACGTTTTTCATGAAGAGGGATAATGCCGACAGCTCAGATTCTGGCTGGAAAAGGAGCAAATATCGGAAACCTATTCTGCACAGCTCCAAAAGTCCTGAAACTCCACGGAAGTCATTTTTGGAATTAATAAGAATTATTGAGCAAAGAAAGTACCAGAGGGGGACCACACCCTGGCCACGAGGGTGGGGGCCTCCCCCTACTGGGCGTGCCCCCCTATCTCGCGGGCCCCTTGTTAGCCCTCCGGTTCCCATCTTCTGCTATATGAAGTCTCTTACCCTGGAAAAAATCATAAGCAAGCTTACAGGACGAAACTCCGCCACCACAAGGCGGAACCAATCTAGGGCTCCGGCGGAGCTGTTCTGCCGGTGAAACTTCCCTCCGGGAGGGGGAAATCATCACCATCGTCACCACCAACGATCCTCTAATCGGGAGGGGGTCAATCTCCATCAACATCTTCACCAGCACCATCTCCTCTCAAAACCCTAGTTCATCTCTTGTATCCAATCTTGTATCAAAACCACAAATTGGTACCTGTGGGTTGCTAGTGGTGTTGATTACTCCTTGTAGTTGATGCTAATTGGTTTACTTGGTGGAAGATCATATGTTCAGATCCTTAATGCATATTAGTACTTCTCTGATCATGAACATGAATATACTTTGTGAGTAGTTACGTTTGTTCCTGAGGACATGGGTGAAGTCTTGCTATTAGTAGTCATGTGAATTTGGTATTCGTTCGATATTTTGATGAGATG
The DNA here is from genome assembly GCF_018294505.1 of Triticum aestivum. Lineage (NCBI taxonomy): Eukaryota > Viridiplantae > Streptophyta > Magnoliopsida > Poales > Poaceae > Triticum > Triticum aestivum. The sequence goes on from NC_057795.1 coordinate 587,851,605, forward strand.
TATGTTGTCTCTCCTCTAGTGGTGTTATGTGAACGTCGACTACATGACACTTCACCATTATTTGGGCCTAGAGGAAGGCATTGGGAAGTAATAAGTAGATGATGGGTTTCTAGAGTGACATAAGCTTAAACCCTAGTTTGCGTTGCTTCGTAAGGGGCTGATTTGGATCCACTAGTTTCATGCTATGGTTAGGTTTACCTTAATACTTCTTTTGTAGTTGCGGATGCTTAAAATAGGGGTTAATCATAAGTGGGATGCTTGTCCAAGAAAGGGCAGTACCCAAGCACCGGTCCACCCACATATCAAATTATCAAAGTAACGAACGCGAATCATATGAGCATGATGATAACTAGCTTGACGATAATTCCCATGTGTCCTCGGGAGCGCTTTTCTCATCATAAGAAATTGTCCAGGCTTTTCCTTTGCTACAGAAAGGATTGGGCCACCTAGCTGCACCTTATTTACTTTCATTGCTTGTTACCCGTTACAAATTATCTTATCACAAAACTATTTGTTACCTACAATTTCAGTGCTTGCAGAGAATACCTTACTGAAAACCGGTTGTCATTTCCTTCTGCTCCTCGTTGGGTTGGACACTCTTACTTATCTAAAGGACTACGATAGATCCCCTATACTTGTGGGTCATCATGCGGCCATGCTCTTTCCTATACTCCAGCTTGGTGCATCCAGGTAGAAATCAATAGGCTCTGTTGTTGGCGCAAAGGTCATCCCAGGTATCCATACTTTGATCTTCTAGCGCTCCTCTTCCGGTACAGAGGTGGAGAAAGTGCCTGTGAAGCTTGGTAATTCGATGTTCAAATACTTAGTGACTTCCTTCAAGTGCTTTCCGAAAGGGGTGTCGCCATCCGGTTGAGTGAACTTGTTCCTGGGATTCACCATCTATAGAGTAGAAAGCAAGGAGAATTAGAAACGAGTAGAGAAAAGAAATCATGTGGCTCATTCTAGTGGTCACATCCTGCAGTCAGCGTGTGCTCTAATACCATCTTGTAGTGACCAGACCGCAAACGGTCAAGTCTCTGTGCATCAGTGTCATCCCTGGAATGGTAATGCTGACACACACAGTACTTGAGGAATTATAACAGAGTCTCAATCACACTTATTACATCGAGTCCTCATAAAGAGTATGATTACAAAAATATAATGGCTGAAAGCCATCTAAACTAGATAACTTCGGAAGCTTCAAAGGTAAATGAGTCCATCAACTCCAACGGCATAGCTGAGTGCAAAACTGCAACCTATCGCACCTTATTCGTCGTCTTAGTAGTCTGCAACATAAGACGTTACAGCCTGAAACGGGTCAACACATGGAATATGCTGGCATAGTTACTCTGTAAAGCAATGAAATGCAATAACTATATCTACATGCAATATTTTGCTGGTGGAGGCTGTAAGTTTCATGATTTTGCATAAAGCTAGTGTTTCCCTACAACAAAGGAATACATTTATTTAACTACTCCCATGTTGCCCATTATTTGAGAAGGTAACCCCAACTCAAATCCCAATTAAAAGTATCATCATTAACCCAACTCAATTTAATTAAAGTAACGTGATGAGATCACATCAATAAATTCAAGTACTAGATACTCAAACGTCCATAACCAGGGACACGGCAAACCATGATTAGTTTATACACTAGACAGAGGTTTGCGCACTTCTCCCTACAAGACTCGCCCGCATCCATGATCGGATGATCGAGACATAGCCTTTCTGAAGCATTAACTCTCTACTCCGGGTAGACAGTACCACCTAGGACCCTCTACATCTACTAGTCTACCTCTTCAAGAGCTCACGCAACTTACTCAACTATGCCAGAGCCCATAATGGCTTGTGGCTGCACACGGAAGTTTCTAGCATGAATAATCTTATGATCCCTTTGAGCCTGGGTGGCATTCCATAGGATAATCACACGGATACCCCGGGATTTCCAAAAATAGGCAACACTTGGTTCCCCAGGTGCCCCAACCAATCCACCCAGATATGTATTAAAGTTGCCACCTTAATGTTATCCATAATTAAAATAACTCTCAAACTTCCATGTGTGAATCACGATCCAATCCCCATCTACGAGCATGGCTAAGAAATAATAAGCATAATGTATATTCAAGGGGTGATCAAAAGGTATTAGGTTCCTACCTCAAGCACTACAACCAAAACCACATGTTCCCAATCCTACTAAATGCAAATATTTTTTGAGCAATACTAATGCATAGTAAAAACTGGGTATAAAAGAGTATGATCAAAGTGTAACTTGCCTTGCTAACGATTTGCAAACTCTAGAGATTCGTAGTAACAAGCTTCGCACTCCGGGTAATCTATCGTGGACAAACAATAGCATACATAAGCAATCACTCAAACAAAACACGAGAGAAACTGAGAAAAGATCCAAATCGAACATGAAACAAGAAAATGGCTTAAACTAGCAAGAGTCAAAACCTAACAGCAATATTAACATGTGAATTAGATCTTAACAGTAGATATATGTGACTAGCTACGATTCGCAAAAAGATTTAACTCAAATGGAGCAACGCAACTCAAAATACGAACGAAACAAGATCGTTTACTAATCTGGACTAAAGTCAAATTTTACAGTAGCAAAATCATTTTCAAGTTGGTTATCCAGAAAGAACAGAACAAAACGAAGATTTTGGCGCTGGTTTCATCTAATTTGGATAAACAATTAAAAAGTTATGCTAGTTTAAAGACGAGAGGCTAAATCACGATAAAAATATTCGCGGATAAGTCCCTGGCCGAAAATAAACTGAAAAGAAAAAGACTACCGAATGAACGTTCGCTGACTGAACTAATCCGACAAATAAAGTTCGTTAAAACGAACGAACGGACGAACATCCGCTAAATAAAATAACCGAACGAATAATTGATCTAAAACAAAACCGCAAAAACCTAAAAAATCCAGGCGGTCCGGTTCGTACCGGCTCAGGAAAAACTGTAGGCGGCGGCGGGGTCAATGGCGGCTGCAGCGGCTGACGGCGGCGAAGCGGGGTGGTGGGTCCAGCGTCGCGGGGCGCTGGTGGCGGTGGCTAGAAGTGGCAGCGGCATGCGGCGGCGACGGCACGCAGCGTGAGCGGCGGCGGGGCGGT